>NW_021202073.1:0-970 GCF_002162155.2 Triticum dicoccoides
GAACCGGTGACATGACCTTGAGTCGGATGATGGAGATTGCTACCAAGTACGCCAACGGCGAAGAAGAAGACCGACTCCGAAGCGGCAAGCACAAGCCGAGTCAGTCGGAAAAAGGAAACACCAGTCGGAAACAGAAGCGGAAGGCTGAACCGGCAGCTCCTGGAGAGGCTCTGGCCGTGACTCAGGGAAAGTTTAAGGGGAAACCAAAAGGATCCTGGAACCCCAAGAAGGTAAAGGATAAAGAAGGGAACGACGTAATGGATATGCCATGTCACATCCACACGAAGAAAGACGAAGAGGGGAATATCATCTACCCGAAGCACACCACTCGCCAATGTCGACTCCTGATCCAGCAGTTTCAGGGAAAACAGTCTAAGGACAAGGAGAAGGAGTCGGACAAGGCCGAAGACAAGGAGGACAGTAAGGAAGGATATCCGCATATCAACTCCACTCTGATGATCTTTGCAGATGTGGAAAGCAGGAGTCGACTGAAAGTCATTAACCGAGAGGTAAACATGGTTGCCCCAGCAAAAGCAAATTATCTGAAATGGTCTCAAATACCCATCACATTCGACCAATCTGATCACCCGACTCATATTGCCACCCCTGGGAGGCAAGCTTTGGTGGTCGATCCAGTTGTCGAAGGCACTCGACTGACAAAAGTGCTGATGGATGGTGGAAGCGGGCTGAATTTGTTGTATGCAGACACACTGAAAGGAATGGGCATTCCGATGTCCCGACTGAGCACTAGTAACATGAGCTTTCATGGAGTTATACCAGGGAAGAAAGCCGAGTCACTCGGCCAAATAGCTTTGGACGTGGTGTTTGGTGATTCGAAACATTTTCGCAAAGAAAAGTTGACGTTTGAGGTCGTGGATTTTCAGAGTGCATATCATGCCATTTTGGGGAGACCAGCTTACGCACGGTTCATGGCTCGACCATGTTACGTGTACCTCAAATTGAAGATGCC
>NW_021202074.1:0-633 GCF_002162155.2 Triticum dicoccoides
TGGCCAGTTCTGGCCCATTTCTTGGATTACTCACTGTTTTGGGGTCCCGGAGCGATTTCCATAGTTGTTGAACCCCAAGGTGCGCTTACGTGTCGGTCATCAACACTGGCAGTTTTGGCCGATTTTGGGCCGTTTCATGGACTATTACTCACTGTTTTGGGGTCCCGAAGTGGTTTCCATGGTTAACGAACCATGTGGTGCGTTTATGTGTCGGTCATCAACACTGACAGTTTTGGCCGATTCTGGCCCGTTTCTTTGATTATTACTCACCGTTTTCGGGTAACGAAGCAATTTCCATAATTGTTGAACCCCAAGGTCCGCTTACGTGTCGGTCATCCACACTGGCAGTTTTGGCCAATTGTGGCCCATTTCATGCACTATTACTCTTTTGGGGTCCTGGAGTGGTTTCCATGGTTAACGAACCCTGTGGTGCGTTTATGTGTCGGTCATCAACACTCACAGTTTTGGCCGATTCTGACCCGTATCTTGGATTATTACTCACTGTTTTGGGGTCCCAAAGAGATTTCCATAGTTGTTGAAGCCTAAGGTGCGCTTACGTGTCGGTCATCAAGACTGGCAGTTTTGGCCGATTCTGGCCCGTTTCATGGACTACCACTCACTATTTTGGGGTCC
>NW_021202075.1:0-806 GCF_002162155.2 Triticum dicoccoides
TCAGGCAAGATGATCATACCCTCGAAATCACTACTATCTTTGCTATGCTAGTTTGCTCGCTCTTTTGCTATGCCAATGCTACGATGCCTACCATTTGCTTGTCAGCCTCCCAAATTGCCATGTCAAACCTCTAACCCACCTTGTCCTAGCAAACCGTTGATTGGCTATGTTACCGCTTTGCTCAGCCCCTCTTATAGCGTTGTTAGTTGCAGGTGAAGATCGAAGTTTGTTCCTTGTTGGAACATGGAGATGTTGTTCCTTGTTGGAACATGTTTACTTGTTGGGATATCACAATATATCTTACTTAATTAATGCATCTATATACTTGGTAAAGGGTGGAAGGCTCGGCCTTATGCCTGGTGTTTTGTTCCACTCTTGCCGCCCTAGTTTCCGTCATATCGGTGTTATGTTCCCGGATTTTGCGTCCCTTATGCGGTTGGGCTATAATGGGAACCCCTTGACAGTTCGCCTTAAGTAAAGCTTCTCCAGCAATGCCCAACATTGGTTTTACCATTCGCCACCTAGCCTCTTTTTCCCTTGGGTTTCGCGGACTCAAGGGTCATCATTATTTTACCCCCCCCCCCCGGGCCAGTGCTCCTCTGAGTGTTGGTCCGAACTGAGCTGCCTGCGGGGCCACCTCGGAGAAACTTGAGGGTTGGTTTTACTCGTAGCTAGTCTCATCTGAGTGTGCCCTGAGAAAGAGATATGTGCAGCTCCTATCGGGATTTGTCGGCACATTCGGGCGGTGTTGCTGGTTTAGTTTTACCCTGTCGAAATGTCTTGTTGTACCGGGATACCGAGTCTGA
>NW_021202076.1:0-973 GCF_002162155.2 Triticum dicoccoides
ATGCTTGCATAGGTACCACATCACAATCAACATAATCAGCATATGTAGAGATACTAAAATGCACACGAACAGTACGTGTTACCTTAACCTTGCCGCTGTTGTTGAACCATTGGATGTAGTAAGGATGTGGATGTGGTCTTGTGGTGAGAGAAAGCTTCTCCACCATCTCCATGCTAGCCAAGTTGTTGCAGCTCCCTCCGTCTATTATGACGCGCACAGAACGTTCCTTCACAACTCCCTTGGTATGGAACAAATTGTGCCTCTGATTTTGCTCAGCTTGTGTGACCTGCACACTCAAAACACGTTGAGCAACTAAACATTCATACTTGTCAGCGTCTTCAGGAGCCATGTATTGCGTCTCATGATCAGAATCATCTCCACCATGTTCTTCACGTGTAATAAGAGCCAATGTCTCCTCATCATAGTCACTAGCGGACTCATATCCACCATCCGCGGTAGCAATCATTACACGCGGAGATTTGCATTCCCTCGCATAATGACCTCCTCCCTTACAACAACGACAAATAATATCACTTGTGTGCCCTGTTGATGCCATGGAAGAAGAAGAACGCTGTGCAGGCCCCGCAGGTGCGCTCTTGACAGATAATGGTGGTTGTGCCTGTTTTCTTGTATCACGGCTGGAGGTGGCACCGGATGGAGGTGCTGGTGCAGTTGAAGTAGAAGATGCACGTGGTGTCCATGATGAAGGTCGGCCTGCAGAAAAGTTAGTTCGCCCCAATGCTTGTCGATCCTGCACTTCACGTTCAGCTTTACAAGCAAGATGGAATAAACGAGTGATATTAGTATACTCCTTATAGTCTAGAATGGTCTGAATCTCTCTATTTAATCCACCCAGAAAACGTGCAAGCATAGCTTCATTCTCCTCAACAATACCACATCTAATCATGCCAGTTTGTAATTCCTGATAATATTCTTCTACAGAATTTTTTCCTTGTCTTAAGCGCTGTAATTT
>NW_021202077.1:0-2224 GCF_002162155.2 Triticum dicoccoides
GAGTCTTGCTGGAGGGGGTTGTCTTCGGCACTGTCCGGGGTATTATTATCTCCGGTGCCGGAATCGCCATTCTTGCTGTGGCGGGATTTAGAGCGGCGCCGCTGACGCCGGCGCTTGGGCTGTTTCTTGGAGGGGTCATCCTCCGCTGCTCCTTCGCCATTCCCATCCTTTGGGATATCCACCATGTATATGTCATATGATGAGGTGGTTTTCCAGTGCCCGGTAGGCGCTGGTTCTTGGTCGTCTCCGGCGTCGTCGTCCATAACGTCGATGTCTTTGGAGTCGTAATCTAGCATGTCGGTTAGATCGTCGATAGTGGCTACCAAGTGGGTGGTGGGTGGGCTTTGAATTTCTTCGTCGTCCGCATCCCAACCGTCCTAGCCGCAGTCCGGCCAGGGCTATCCTGATAATGAGAGATACTTTAGCGAACTCAAGATGTCGCCAAAAGGTGAGTGTTAAAAGATGTCCGCTGCGGTGAACTCCATGATCGGTGCCCAATCGGATTCGATCGGAGGGGGCGCGAGAGGTTCGGAGTCCGGCAAGGAGTCCGGCACCTCGGAGTCACGAGCTTCATGAGGTCAGTGTTCGGCTCTATCACCGTAAAGGTCGCAGCCCTTGAGGCGGTGTCTAGCCATCCGTCCTCGATCTGCGCAGCCGGCTCCGAATTGAAGATCGGAGCGGGTTCAAGTGCGGCCTCCAGGGTACTGTCTGGCTGCAGAAGTAAATCATGCTCGCCATGACAGTGAGGCACGCTTGGCTGTGGCTCGAATCCATCGAGGATCAAGTCCCCACGGATGTCAGCCGTGAAGTTCAAACTTCCAAATCTGACCTGACGGCCAGGGGCGTAGCTTTCGATCTGCTCCAGTTGGCCAAGAGAATTGGCCCGCAGTGCGAAGCCACCGAATACGAAGATCTGTCCGGGGAGGAAGGTCTCACCTTGGATTGCGTCGTTGATGATGATCGAAGAAGCCATCGAGCCTATCGGTGACGACACAGAGGAACTCTCAATGAAAGCACCAATGTCGGTGTTAAAACCGGCGGATCTCGGGTAGGGGGTCCCGAACTGTGCGTCTAGGTGGATGGTAACAGGAGACAAGGGAAATGATGTTTTACCCAGGTTCGGGCCCTCTTGATGGAGTTAAAACCCTACGTCCTGCTTGATTAATATTGATGATGTGTGTTACAAGAGTGGATCTACCACAAGATCAAGGAGGCTAAACCCTAGAAGCTAGCCTATGGTATGATTATTGTTCGTCCTATGGACTAAAGCCATCCGGTTTATATAGACACCGGAGAGGGCTAGGGTTACACAGAGTCAGTTACAATGGTAGGAGATCTACATATCCGTATCGCCAAGCTTGCCTTCCACGCCAAGTAAAGTCCCATCCGGACACGGGACGAAGTCTTCAATCTTGTATCTTCATAGTCTTGGAGTCCGGGCGATCCTGATAGTTCGGCTATCCGGACACGCCCTAGTCTGGAACTCCCTCAAGCACGATAGCGCTTCCGTTTGTGGAAGATGTCAGCCTGCCGGCAAGGGGCAAGAGAAGCATGCGCTATGGTGAAGACACGCTACACCAAGCTGGACCCGAACCATATGGCCGAAGTCGGACCGGCAGGGCCAGATGGGCAAGAAATTCCCGTGAGTCTGGTATATGACCAGGTGGTGTTAGCCGCAAAGTATTCTCAACAGGATTGTAAGCTAGATAGTCTGTTGAATGGTATAGAGGAGGAATATAGTCAGTCCAAGCGACTGTGTAATTCACTGGGCATAAGCAGCCCCTAGCCGGATTAAAATCATTTGTCATGGCGGACCTTTTCGCTTCAGCCCCCAGATCCTACAGTCCGGGTGTGTCCGAATACCCGCTCAGTTATACAAAACCGGGGTATGCGTGGAAACCAGGCGTAGGGGTCATAAGTGCTTGAACAGACAAGTACCCAACTAGCTATGTTCTATTACATGGATAGTAAGAAACATCTTCCAAGGAGAATAGTTCCGTTAAGGGTTCCTTTACTTTGGTACGCATGCGACGATGCACATGTCCGGACTGCGAACAAAGGCACAGGATACAAAACTTCTAGGGATTTATGTTATGATAAACGAAGACATCTTTTGTTCACCGACCGAATATTCTCTTAAGGAAACTAGCTTTCGGCTTCACCCAGTCTGAGGTACACATCCGGCTCAACCGGAAGTAACAATCACAGAGGTGCTCCCCTTATG
>NW_021202078.1:0-2227 GCF_002162155.2 Triticum dicoccoides
ATGGGAGTATCTTCGTGCCATTATGACCAAGATGGGGTTTGCTTCGTCTTTGGTCAATAAAATTATGAGACTGGTAACTTCTCTTAAATTCTCTGTCCTTTTTAGTGGATCTAAACTTGATTAGTTCACTCCTACAAGAGGGATCCGTCAGGGAGACCCCATTTCTCCATACCTATTTTTGCTCGCAGCGGAGGGCCTCTCATGACTTTTAAAAACCCAAGATGAATCATCCCAACTGACTGGAATTCGAGTGGCTCCTTCGGCTCCGCCGGTAAGCCACTTGCTCTTCGCTGATGATAGCCTACTGTTTGTGAAAGCTAGTGCTATGGGAGCAAACGAGTTGTCTTCGTTGATGGATAGCTATTGCAATGCTTCGGGTCAGAGAATAAATTTAGCCAACTCTTCTGTTTATTTCAGTAAGGGGTGTCCCAATTCTGTCAGAGCTATGGTTAAGGAGGCACTGAACATTGAGAACGAATCTCTAACAGATAGATATTTGGAAATGCCTTCTGACGTTGGAACAAGCAAGAATGGAGCCTTTAAATTTCTTAAAGAGAGGGTATGGGCCAAGATAAAGGGGTGGATGGAGAAACTCCTCTCGGCTGGGGGTAAAGAAGTAATGATCAAATCGGTAGCCCAAGCTATGTCCGTCTTTTCAATGTCTTGTTTTAAGCTTCCTCGTGGCCTCAGTGAGCATTTGAACTCATTGATTAGGAAGTTCTGGTGAGGCAGCAAAGAAGGACAGAGAAAGCCTAGCTGGGTATCATGGAATACGATGATCATGCAGAAAAGCTGTGGTGGACTGGGTTTTCGAGATGTTGAGCTATTCAATCTAACTTTGCTAGCAAGACAAACTTATAGGATTTTGAAGGATCCAGAGGCTTTAAGCTCACGAATACTCAAGGCCAAATACCATCAAGATACAGACTTCTTGGATGCAGAACTGGGTTGGGCCCCGTCACAAATATGGAGGTCGCTTCTTGAGGGCAGAGATGTTCTAAAACAGTGAATGATACGCCGTATCGGAGACGGCCAATCAACTAATATCTGGGATCATTGCTGGATCCCAAGACCATCTAATATGAGACCAATAGTGTGCAGGAGCGCTAACCCGCCTCAGCTGGTGAGTGAGCTGTTCCTATCGGGTGCAGAATGGAATAGATATGTGATAACTCAGCTATTCCTACCAACAGATGTGGACGCCATTGTGTCAATACCTCTGTGTACAAGGCAGATCGATGATTTCTGGTCGTGCATTCATGAAAAGAAGGGAGTCTTTACTGTAAGGTCAGATAGCTCTAACAATGAACAGGAGTGTAAGCTATGGAGTAAACTTTGGAAGGTCAGCGTCCCGTCAAAACTTAGGGTATTTTTATGGAGACTTGCTCACCATTGAATCCCTACGGCGGATTTACGCCACCACCTGAACATGTCGACTAGCACAAGATGTGGGTTGTGCGGCTCCGAAGACTCCTGGCAACACTCTTTGCTGCACTGCACTGTTGCGCGATGCGTCTGGGCGTTACAAGATCCTGACCTAGTTGAAGCTTTGAACAATGCAAGGGAACCTGATGCCAAGAGATGGCTTTTTGCTTTGTTGGATATGCTAGCCACGACCGAGTTTATTCAGGTTGCAGTAACCCTATGGGCACTTTGGTACGCAAGGAGACAAGCCCTGCATGAAAGTATCTTCCAGAGCCCACTTTCGACACATAATTTCATTATGCAATACATCCAGGAGCTAGAAGAGTGCAAGCCCAAGCGGGTTCATACAACATCAATGGCTAACCAACGTCAGGCACCTCCACGCTGGATTCCTCCACTCCTGTTAAAATACGAGTGGATGGGGCTGTTGCTAGAAACCAGAATGAAGGTTCTTTTAGTGTGATCTGTAGGGATTCGACTGGAGTTTATATGGGCTCATCTGTCATCAGAGTTCGTGGAATTACAGACCCACCAACGCTAGAAGCTCTAGCTTGCCAGGAGGCGCTTGCTCTAGCCTCAGACCTAGCACTATCACATGTGATTGTAGCCTCTGATTGCTAGGGTGTAATCAACGATCTTCATAACCAAACTGGGGTATGTATGCAAGCATCATCAAGGAGATACACTAGTAGAAAAACACCTAATAGTCCCGGTTCGTAAGGACCTTTAGTCCCGGTTCATGAACCGGGACTAATAGGTCGTTACTAATACCTTCACCCATTAGTCCCGGTTCAAGCACGCA
>NW_021202079.1:0-1064 GCF_002162155.2 Triticum dicoccoides
CTCTTGGGGCTGGTGCCCTTGGCCCATGTAGGCCAAGGCGCACCCCCTACAGCCCATGTGGCCCCCCGGGGCAGGTGGCCCCACCCGGTGGGCCCCCGGGACCCTTCCGGTGGTCCCGGTACAATACCGATGACCCCGAAACTTGTCCCGATGGCCGAAACAGGACTTCCTATATATAAATCTTTACCTCCGGACCATTCCGGAACTCCTCGTGACGTCCGGGATCTCATCCGGGACTCCGAACAACATTCGGTAACCACATACAAGCTTCCTTTATAACCCTAGCATCATCGAACCTTAAGTGTGTAGACCCTACGGGTTCGGGAGACATGCAGACATGACCGAGACGTTCTCCGGTCAATAACCAACAGCGGGATCTGGATACCCATGTTGGCTCCCACATGTTCCACGATGATCTCATCGGATGAACCACGATGTCAAGGACTCAATCTATCCCGTATTTAATTCCCTTTGTCTAGCGGTATTTTACTTGCCCGAGATTCGATCGTCGGTATACCGATACCTTGTTCAATCTCGTTACCGGCAAGTCACTTTACTCGTTCTGTAACACATCATCCCGTGATCAACTCCTTGGTCACATTGCGCATATGATGATGTCCTACCGAGTGGGCCCAGAGATACCTCTCCGTTTACACGGAGTGACAAATCCCAGTCTCGATCCGCATAAAACAATAGGTACTTTCGGAGATACCTGTAATGCACCTTTATAGTCACCCAGTTACGTTGTGACGTTTGATACACCCAAAGCACTCCTACGGTATCCAGGAGTTACACGATCTCATGGTCAAAGGAAGAGATACTTGACATTGGCAAAGCTCTAGCAAACGAACTACACGATCTTTGTGCTATGCTTAGGATTGGGTCTTGTCCATCACATCATTCTCCTAATGATGTGATCCCGTTATCAACGACATCCAATGTCCATAGCCAGGAAACCATGACTATATGTTGATCACAACGAGCTAGTCAACTAGAGGCTCACTAGGGACATATTGTGGTCTATGTATTCACACGTGTATTACGATTTCCGGATAATACAGTTA
>NW_021202080.1:0-771 GCF_002162155.2 Triticum dicoccoides
TGAATCTCGAGACGAGATTCTTGTTTAGTGGGGGTGAGTTGTCACATCCCTAGCTTCAGGCATTGCTCTAGGTTAGCTTCAGGTGTGCATCATGTTTAAATTCTGAAAATTTGAACTGAGGAATTCAGAAGCCTCAAAACTTAAATAAAAGAGGGGCAAGAAACCCTAAAATTGCAATCAGTAAATCCAAAATGCCCTAGAAATAGCTCTGACAATTTTGGCAAGAGTTATAAATCAAACCAAAATTTTGGGACATTTCTAAGGAATTATTGGGCTCTGATTTTAAATCAATATTTTATTTGAATTTGGAGTTATATTCATAATATATAATGAATATATTTTCAAATGACCTGAGATATTTTTTATTATGTGTGGAGAAGTCCATTAGGTGACTTAAAAAAATATCCAGGGAAGTTTAGGCACCGTTTTCAAATTTTGTTTGAATTAAAATTCAGTGCCAATTAAATAAAACAGAACAAAAATAGAAAACAGTAAATAAAAAAAGAGAGAGAGAGAGAAGCCCAGCTTACCTGGCGCCACGAACCGGCCCAGCTTTGCCCCCCCCCCATCGCTGGCCCAGCTGGTGGCCCAGCCCACCACCGCAAACCCCCTCGCCGCTCGTCGTCTTCCTCTGCCAGTAGGCAGAGGCGAGGCGTGGCGCGCACCCGAGAGCCCCGACGCCACCTCCTGCTTCGCGGCCCTCCTAGCGACCCCACGACGCTGCCCCACGCTCCCTCTCGCTTTCCCCTCCTCTCCCTGGATCTCACTCTC
>NW_021202081.1:0-1008 GCF_002162155.2 Triticum dicoccoides
TTTGTGATCCATGATTCAGCTACTACCACGCATTGGGCCCGAAACCAATGGACCCTCTCGGCTTCTTAATCACCCTTGTCCTCTGTCCAGGAGTTGCAAGTAGTTTCTGGTGTTTGTAGTATGCTGGAGGCCGTGCGCAGCGCTGACCGTAGGGGTGGGCTGTGATGCGGTAGGCACGTGGCCGGGTAAACCGGGCGCCCGTTTGGTGTCACGGAACCCTGTTCACATCGTTTGGGGCTGTGAGCGAAACTCCGGCCGGATCTCCTCATGGATGGAACCCGAATAGGCGATAAACCTGGACTAGAGACTCGAGTGTTTAGGCAGGCCATGGCCGACACCCACGTTGGGCTTCCGCTTGAAGGTTGCCGAGTACATGTCGTGTAAACGGCGGTAAGTGGTGAGAGCGTGTGTGAAGAAGTACACCCCTGCAGGGTTAATATGATCTATTCGAATAGCCGTGTCCGCGGAAAAGGACTTCTAGGTTGCTTATATCAGTTCATAGACAAGTGAAAGTGGATACTCTAAAATACGCAAGATAAGCGTGAGTGCTATGGATGGCGTTCTCGTAGGGAGACGGGAGCAGATCCATAGTGGTGTATTGATATGGTGAATATGTGGACTCGTGTGCGCCACCTCAAAAGAGTTACATTGCAGTCGTAGTTCAGGATAGCCACCGAGTCAAAGCTGGCTTGCTGCAGTCAAACTCCACCATCCCCTTTGTTGATAATGATGCATGTGTAGATAGATCTGATGTAAGTCTTGCTGGGTACATTTGTACTCACGTTTGCCTATTTTATGTTTTGCAGAGAGACTTCAGTCTCACTAGTAGTTCCGCTTGGACTTCGACGTTTAGCTTGATACCTCAGCTACGATCTTGTGCCCTCGGCAGGATCTGATCGATAGTCAGGCTTCTCAGCCTTTTCCATTTATAGATGTCTGTACTCAGACATGATAGCTTCCGCTTGTGCTTTGACTTGTATGCTCTGATTGTTGGGTCATGAGACCCAT
>NW_021202082.1:0-1060 GCF_002162155.2 Triticum dicoccoides
CTTTCAAAAGATCTTTTACCTCTCTTCTCTTCTGAGTTTATTCAAATATTCCCCTTTTAAGTGAGACCATACCCCTTTTCCCTTTTGACCACTCGAAGATTTGACTGATGAGACCACTCCAAGGAGACAAGATATCGGACAACTAAGACCATTTGGAATGAAGAGGATTTTACCATGTAAATGGAAACTACAACTGTTGAAGACTCCGAAGACTTGGAGAATTTGAAGGCTCTGAAGAATTCCCAAATTTGTATGACCCAGGAAGGCTACCTTTATGGAACCTGGCAGACTATGGAAGTTATCAATACCGAGATCAAGGTGTATCGGAGAAAGACCGGAGCATGGAGAGTTAGTAACTCAAAGTTTTGTCAAGAGAACCCTAAGGCAGGAGTTATTAACTCATGGAAATGACAAGAGCAAAAAAAAAAAAACACGGCTATCCATGATGTTATCGCCCGCCTATGCTATTGTCACCATGCGGAGTTAAAGCATGCAGATGCATGGAAGGATTGGATGGTAGAAAGCTGATGGGGCATCTATCTGCAAACGTGGAGTGTTAACCTTAGCGGGTGTATTCACCAGGATCTGGAGTGTTACATCAGGAAGTTAAGATGGACCTACAAGAAGCAATATTTGACAATAAGGCAATTGGTGAAGAACTCAGGACCCAGAAGCTGAAAGTAGACAAGATGAAGGAGCAAAACATCGAGATACCGGAGATTTGACAGTAACTGAAGGACAGTAGGATCATGGATCATGTCAAGGATGTTGAAACCGGCAGTTGGAACGTAACTCCAGAAATATTGAAGGACGTCGCGAGAGACTTCGCGTCAACAGAGATGATCTGGCAAAAGAACTTGAGCAGGACAAGCACGATTGGAAGAAGCCATTGGAGGCATGAACAAAGACTTGAAGAGTTTGGAGACGTTGAAGATTCATCGACCTCTAGAAGACCAAACCCCTATTATATACCTACGTTAGATGCGACGTTTGTGAGCTGTCATTTGTTTGATGTTTTTTTCGACAGCCACCACAAAATCTGTCTTTTCAAAACTTTTGT
>NW_021202083.1:0-1183 GCF_002162155.2 Triticum dicoccoides
TGAGCAGATATGGATATATCTACTTAATGAAGCATAAGTCTGAAACATTTGAAAAGTTCAAAGAATTTTAGAGTGAAGTTGAAAATCATCGTAACAAGAAAATAAAGTTTCTACGATCTGATCGTGGAGGAGAATATTTGAGTTACGAGTTTGGTGTACATTTGAAAAATTGTGGAATAGTTTCGCAACTCACGCCACCCGGAACACCACAGCGTAATGGTGTGTCCGAACGTCGTAATCGTACTTTACTAGATATGGTGCGATCTATGATGTCTCTTACTGATTTACCGCTATCATTTTGGGGATATGCTTTAGAGACGGCCGCATTCACGTTAAATAGGGCACCATCAAAATCCGTTGAGACGACGCCTTATGAACTGTGGTTTGGCAAGAAACCAAAGTTGTCGTTTCTTAAAGTTTGGGGTTGCGATGCTTATGTGAAAAAGCTTCAACCTGATAAGCTCGAACCCAAATCGGAGAAATGTGTATTCATAGGATACCCAAAGGAAACTGTTGGGTACACCTTCTATCACAGATCCGAAGGCAAAACATTCGTTGCTAAGAATGGATCATTTCTAGAGAAGGAGTTTTCTCTCGAAAGAAGTGAGTGGGAGGAAAGTAGAACTTGACGAGGTAACTGTACCTGCTCCCTTACTGGAAAGTAGTTCATCACAGAAAACTGTTTCAGTGACACCTACACCAGTTAGTGAGGAAGCCAATGATAATGACCATGAAACTTCAGATCAAGATACTACTGAACTTCGTAGATCAACCAGAGTAAGATCCGCACCAGAGTGGTACGGTAATCCTGTTCTGGAGGTCATGCTACTAGATCATGATGAACCTACGAACTATGAAGAAGCGATGGTGAGCCCAGATTCCGCAAAGTGGCTAGAAGCCATGAAATCTGAGATGGGATCCATGTATGAGAACAAAGTATGGACTTTGGTTGACTTGCCCGATGATCGGCAAGCGATTGAGAATAAATGGATCTTTAAAAAGAAGACTGACGCTGATGGTAATGTTACTGTCTACAAAGCTCGACTTGTCGCAAAAGGTTTTCGGCAAGTTCAAGGAATTGACTACGATGAGACCTTCTCACCCGTAGCGATGCTTAAGTCCGTCCGAATCATGTTAGCAATTGCCGCATTTTATGATTATGAAATTTGGCAAATGGATGTCA
>NW_021202084.1:0-1195 GCF_002162155.2 Triticum dicoccoides
GTAAGTCACTTTGTCAATTATTATTTGAATGCAAAACTTATGCTTCATTTACTTCAATTTATAATTTTAAATTTTCACTATTCTACTAGCGCATCCCCTGCCATGCAAGAATTTTTGTCTTGGATAAGATAGGTTTTAGTGCTATAGATGATATGGAGGTAAAGAGAGTTTACTTGAAGACGGAGCATGGGTATACTTTCAACGTCAAATTATATAATGAAGACACATACACCCATTTTGAATGCAAAACTTGGCAAGCACTATGCAAGGCTTATGCATTTGAGCCTGGTATGGTTGTCACCTTTGATATTCGTCCGGAAGATGATATTGAAGGTAATATAGACATCTGGGTCGATGTGCAAACGCCTCCAGTTCTACCATTATGTGAGTTTTTCTCAACCATGCATGCATATGTTTATGTCTTTGATACAGTTTATTCAAAAATAGTTGACAACTAATCTGTATTGTCAGCTTATTTCGGTTCAAGCAAACATATCCGGCGCTTGGTAGACATGACCTACTACTGCCCCGGGGCTCAACTAAACTGCAAGGAGATAAGTCATTATGTTTCATGGCTTGAGGATCTTAATACTGTCAAGACAAATTTTTTCCTGAACTTACAAATGTTAGTACTCAAACGTGCGACCAATGATGATCGTATTGAACTACAGTCACATCTATAATCGAAAGATGGTAAGATTTTAGATATTTGTCCTTAATTAGTGCATCTTTTGCATACATTATTTTTGAAGCTAAACTTTCATTGCTTACTATATTAATTACTATACGATGTTCTTCAACAGGGACTTCCGATGACAGTTGTGCCTCAGTGGGTCGAGACTAAAGGTGACATGTCAATGGTTAGCTTACGGCCAATATATCCTACATTGCACATGAGTGCATTCAGGATTTCTGAAAGCGAAGAATGCTTAATAGTGAAAGATTGGAGCAAAATTGTTAACGATCACAGAGAAGCGCAACCCAAGATTAGGAGACAGATTCATCTGCATGCTCCAGTATGATGAATCAGGAGAGCTATACATGTTCTATGCTATTCTACCTGAGAGGGAGCAGCACTAGTTCATGCTCTTAATTAGTGTCTCATGTCCGTGTCCTGAACTTCGATGTTGGTGATGATTATGTTGAACTCGATGATATCTTTGCTTCTGTTACAAAGTGAATGTTTCCTCTTTAA
>NW_021202085.1:0-1907 GCF_002162155.2 Triticum dicoccoides
GACCAATATTATAGTTCTTGGAGAATGTTCCAACCATCATATCTGCCTGAGATTCAGATCTGGTTGGTGTCAGGATATCCCAGACTCATCAAGTCTAGAAAGAAAAATGAAAGTTTGCAACACAAATCGACGAGATGACGTTGCGAGATTCTCGGGAAATGAACTACGATAGCAAGCTCCAAAACATGAGCTGGTTCTGCTACAAACATGTGAACACGTTGTCCCAGACAAAACATTATCACATGGTAGTCTTACAACAAAACACTACCGAGTTCAGGTGGGGAACCATAATCGAGGACATTGAAGTCCTTGCATAAGGCATGCTCTTAAGAAGGAACTTCTTCTCCTTGAACAAATCAATCAGTGGCTTGGTGTGCTCGGAACCCATATGGAATGAAGGTTGCAAGTCTCCAGACCACAGAATACTTCGCACATATGCATGACTGACTTGGGATGATTCCGGAGGAAGCAAAACTAACTTTCTCAAATTCACGGCGGCAACTTTCACCAAATGCACGTGTATTAGGGAAAATCACTACTTTCATTCAAACATATGCTTCATGAACGAAACACGAAGAAATGCTTACACAAGTTTCCAACACTAGGTTGATGTTCAACATGATTCATGGGGGGAGACAAAATGCTAGTGATGGGCTCAACAGCAACTCATCGGAATTTCCATATCACTGGACTTCCACCATCATGTGAACACGGTGATAGCATTGGTCAGACCAAAGATGTAATGGTGTATGCTCGAGGGATCAACCACGAGTAGGACAACATTACGAGCATCGTTGGTACTGATTTGATTGGATGATAGCCCATACTCAAATTATAGATGGGGTAAGACAATAGGTCCAACAACTGATCACAAGGACCAATTAATGAAGATATCATCTTTCTTCAACACACACACATACACAGAAAGATATCCCTTAACATGAACTAAGTCAGACAAGCTTTTATCTTCCAACTCTCCAAGTTGTTGTCTAGCTTAACCAACTAGCTCCGGGATATCCATCACAGATTCTTGGAGAAAGGGTGGTTCACAAGAACCCGACTTGATCACGAGCTCAACATAGCAGTCAGGTGACAACCTGGTAATACTTCCGAGAAGATATTCAGAAAATCACGAACCACCGGTATGTTACTAAGCTTGGGAACAATCTCGCTTTTGAGGGCAAGACGATATGATCAAATGAGTGAGGACTTGACAAGATCCTAACTCATCAATCGAAGGGTGCACCGAAATAAGGACTAGGTAGCACGATCAGTCTTAGAAGGATGATTCAAAAACCAACATACTAAGAATGAAATTATTATCCTTTAACTACCAAGCAACGAGGTTGCTGGGAGTATTGATTTCACACATCACAATTCATTTGTCGGTATTCCGGTTGCATCAACACGAGGGCCGAGGAATGACTAATGATGGTGAGAAGTATCACTGTACCAAGAGTTCATAGGATGGCGTGCAATTCCTATAACAATCTCGATATAGAATAAGGTAATACTCTAAGGTAGAACAGAACCAAAAGCTGGATTGGCATTTGATCTGCGGAATACAACTACTTTGACCCAATCCTAGATATGGATGAGGTACTGGAGTTTGTTTCTCCTAGTCATTCCGCGATAGAATGGCTTGACGGACCACAAAAGTAATAGGCATCGATAAACGAACGCACGCATACTCTTGACTATCAATTGATAGACGAGGGTCAGAATGCAACTAAAGAGAACAACTCAAAGGAACATATAACTTTCTGAGTTGTGGATGCATAGATTAGTATGTCGAACCAAGTTCAACATATTTCTTCCGGATAACCCATGCAGAAAGGTAGAACTGGCAGAGTCACGATTTATGAATGGAGAACTCCTCAAGAGTACTCTAATTGTGATTTTTTTTT
>NW_021202086.1:0-1115 GCF_002162155.2 Triticum dicoccoides
AGCTCAGCTCAGTCACCGACCACGGCAAAAGATAAAGAAGAGATGAGTGTCATCCCCTATGCTTCAGCCATAGGATCTATTATGTATGCCATGCTGTGTACCAGACCCGATGTAAACCTTGCCGTAAGTTTGGTAGCAAGATACCAAAGTAATCCCGGCAAGGAACACTGGACAGCGGTCAAGAATATCCTGAAGTACCTGAAAAGGACAAAGGACATGTTTCTCGTTTATGGAGGAGACGAAGAGCTCGTCGTAAAGGGTTACGTCGACGCTAGCTTCGACTCAGATCTGGATGACTCTAAGTCACAAACCGGATACGTGTATATGTTGAATGGTGGAGCAGTAAGCTGGTGCAGCTGCAAGCAGAGCGTCGTGGCGGGATCTACGTGTGAAGCGGAGTACATGGCAGCCTCGGAGGCAGCACATGAAGCGATTTGGGTGAAGGAGTTCATCATCGACCTAGGAGTCATACCCAATGCGTCGGGGCCGATCAAACTCTTCTGTGACAACACTGGAGCTATTGCCCTCGCAAAGGAGCCCAGGTTTCACAAGAAGACCCGGCACATCAAGCGTCGTTTCAACTCCATCCGTGAAAATGTTCAAGAAGGAGACATAGAGATTTGCAAAGTGCACACGGATCTGAATGTCGCAGATCCGCTGACTAAACCTCTCTCGCGTGCAAAACATGATCAACACCAGAACTCTATGGGTGTTCGATTCATCACAATGTAACTAGATTGGTGACTCTAGTGCAAGTGGGAGACTGTTGGAAATATGCCCTAGAGGCAATAATAAAAGTATTATTATATTTCATTGTTCATGATAATTGTCTTTTATTCATGCTATAACTGTATTATCCGGAAATCGTAATACACGTGTGAATACTTAGACCACACTATGTCCCTGGTAAGCCTCTAGTTGACCAGCTCGTTGTGATCAACAGATAGTCATGGTTTCCTGACTATGGACATTGGATGTCGTTGATAACGAGATCACATCATTAGGAGAATGATGTGATGGACAAGACCCAATCCTAAGCATAGCATAAAAGATCGTGTAGTTCGTTTTGCTAGAGCTTTGCAAGTGTCAAGTATCTCTTCCTTCGACCATGAGAT
>NW_021202087.1:0-3182 GCF_002162155.2 Triticum dicoccoides
TCTGCAGCCCACGTCGCGTTCCTAGTATGGCCCGGTAGGGCCCAGCTGATCGACCAGCTGCTCAAGACCCTCGCGAGGGGGCCAGCCCTAGCGAGGAGAATGACCAAGACCTCCTCAGGGAGTGGCCTCACCTAGGCTGCTCCGGAGGGGCGACCAAGACCTCTGCCAAGAGTGGCCTCAGCTAGGCTGCTTCGGGAGGGCGGAGATCTCAAGGCAAGGGCTGTCTCAGGAGGAGGTAGTGACGCAAGCCATGACAAACCATGCCAGCGCGCGCCAGCGGGCGCCAGCGGGCGCAGTTTCCATATCGATGCAAAGGAGACCGCACAGGCGCAGGTTCCCAAGGGCCGAGACAAAGGTTTCCCCTTTGGTGCAACAAGACCGAAGACCGCAAGGACGACAGGAAGGATGTCATCACCGAGCCCACCACTGCGTCACCGCCTGCCCTCTTTGCAGGCGAAGACCACCTTTTGTCAGGATAGGAGCGTCCTTGTGTTCCCGCTCAAATGGCCGTTGTGGGATTCCCTTCCCGCCTAAACATTTCGAGGGAAGAGGACCCTGGCTGCCTATATAAGTAGCTAGGGCTCCCATCATAGAGGGGGGATCGACCAACCCATTGGGACTTAGCATAGCAAAGGAGCAAGAACATCTGCCTCCTCACCCCTCTTGAGCTCGCCTTCTGAGCTCAGGAAACCACTATACTTGTTCATACTCGAGCCCTCGCGAGGCCAATCCACTAAAGCAGGACGTAGGGTTTTACACCGCAAGGTGGCCTGAACCTAGGTAAACTCTTGTGTGCTCTACTCGTTTGCTTGCTTGCCTTCCATTCCCACCACCAGGAGAAGAGCGAGGCGCTAGGTAGACGTGTAGTGGGAGAGATCTTCGTCACACCCCTGTGTTTGAATCTTAAGGTTTTTGCGAAGCCCGGAATCCAACATTTGGCGCGCCAGGTAGGGGGCGTGTCGAAATCTCGCCTCTTCGACGACCTCGCCTCCCCTCTTCTGCCCTACGTCGCCATGGCGACACCTGCCTGCTGCATCCGCGCGGAGGCTGGAGCCGTTCCCGTTGCCCGGGCGGCATCGGCGGACCGCGTCGCTCGTGGGCGCTTCGTCCCCCATGTCGACGACCCCATCACCGACCCGGCCACTGGGGAGCGGCCCGCTACGCCACTCCCGCTTCCCTTGGCCTCGCCGGCGGGGCTTGACGCTTGGGTGGCTCGCCTCGGCAAGCTGCTGGACGCTGCCGGTGGGGCGCCACCGTGCCGCGGGGTCGCCTGCATCATCGGAGGATCCCAGGCACCGACGTCGGCCCGTCATGCTAAATCACACCTTCGACGGCTGGGGGTTGCCGCTCGGCCGCAGGAGGCCCCGCAGGGGCTAGACGCGCAGGGGCACGCCATCGTCTTCGGCCCCGGCGACCGCACCAGAGCTACAACCGGCACATGCATCCTCCCCACGGTATGTACCCCCACCATCTGTGGGGTGGCCGTCACAAGGACCCTCGTCGACGGCGGCGCCGGGCTCAGCATCCTCTCTGTGGAGGCCTTTGGTCGCCTGTCGGTGGCCTACGGGCGGCTCCTCCCCACCAAACCCTTCTCGGGGGTCGCGGGCTCGGCCGTCCCACTCAGGTAGGTCCACCTCCCCATCACCTTCGGGACGCACGCCAATTACCGGACCGAGCTCATCGACTTCGACGTCGCGCCTAACCACTTGCCCTACAACGCCATCCTCGGCTTCCCGGCCCTGGCCAAGTTCATGACGGCGACTCACCCGGGCTACAACATCGTCAAGATGCCCGGGAGCAGTGGCACCATCACCATCAAAGGAGACACCAGGGCCGCCCTTCAAGTCCTCGAGCACGCTTATCGAGCTGCTGCCGCGGCTCGCCCAAGCGCAGAGGGGGCTCCGGAGGCCGCCGAAGCCGCTCCATCCAAAAAGAAACAGCTCTTCTCTCAGGATCGCGCCGAGACCAAGCAGGTACCAATTGATGAGGGAGACGCGAGCTCCACTTTCACCATCGGTGCGGGCCTGCTTCCAGAGCAAGAGGAGGTGTTGGTGGCCTTCCTCAGGGCGAACAAGGACGTGTTCGCATGGAAGGCGACCGACCTGGTCGGGGTGCCTAGGCATGTCATCGAACACCACCTCACGGTGTGCCCGAACGCATGACCTTCAAGCAAAAGGCGCGGCGGCAGGTTCCAAAAAAGCAGGCCTTCATCGTCCAGGAGGTCCGGAAGCTGGAAGAAGCAGGCGTTATCCGGGAGGTGCGCCACCCAGAATGGTTGGCCAACCCCGTCATCGTCCCGAAGAAAGGAGGCAAAGAGCGCATGTGCGTCGACTTCACAAGCCTCAACAAGTTCTGCCCTCAGGACCCGTTCCCTCTCCCTCGCATCGACCAGATCGTGGACTCAACGGCCGAGTGCGACCTGCTTTGCTTCCTCGACGCCTTCTCGGGCTACCGCCAGATCAAAATGGCAGTACAAGACATAGAGAAGACGTCATTCCTGACCCCATGTGGGACCTATTGCTACATCTGCATGCCCTTCGGGCTGAGGAACACAGGCGCCACCTTCCAGCGGCTGATGCACATCACCCTCGGCCCTCAGCTCGGGAGGAACGCAGAGACCTACGTCGACGACATCGTGGTCAAGTCCAAGGAGGCCAAGACCCTTATCGGGGACTTGGAGGAGACATTCGCCAACCTGCGCAAGGTGAACTTATGCCTCAACCCGGAAAAATGTGTGTTTGGGGTCCCCTCGGGCAAGCTGCTGGGATTCCTGGTCTCGCACCGGGGCATTGAAGCCAACCCGGAGAAGGTCCAAGCCATCGAGAGAATGAAGTCGCCCACGACCCTGAAGCAAATGCAGAAACTTGCGGGATGTGTGACGTCCTTGGGGTGTTTCATCTCGAAGCTCGGCGAGCGCGCCCTCCCCTTCTTAAAGCTCATGAAGAGGAAGGGGCCTTTTGAGTGGACTCCGGAGGCCGACGCTGCCTTCCAAGATCTCAAGAAGTACCTCACCAGCCCGCCGATTATGGTGGCGCCAAGGCCTCAGGAGCCCTTGATCCTTTATCTCGCCGCTACGCCTCACTCCGCTAGCGCGGCGCTGGTAGTGGCACAAGAGGAAAGGGTCAGGGGCTAGAGCTCGCGGAACGACCCGATGCCCTCCGGAACTCTGCTGCCTCACGGCA
>NW_021202088.1:0-3182 GCF_002162155.2 Triticum dicoccoides
TCTGCAGCCCACGTCGCGTTCCTAGTATGGCCCGGTAGGGCCCAGCTGATCGACCAGCTGCTCAAGACCCTCGCGAGGGGGCCAGCCCTAGCGAGGAGAATGACCAAGACCTCCTCAGGGAGTGGCCTCACCTAGGCTGCTCCGGAGGGGCGACCAAGACCTCTGCCAAGAGTGGCCTCAGCTAGGCTGCTTCGGGAGGGCGGAGATCTCAAGGCAAGGGCTGTCTCAGGAGGAGGTAGTGACGCAAGCCATGACAAACCATGCCAGCGCGCGCCAGCGGGCGCCAGCGGGCGCAGTTTCCATATCGATGCAAAGGAGACCGCACAGGCGCAGGTTCCCAAGGGCCGAGACAAAGGTTTCCCCTTTGGTGCAACAAGACCGAAGACCGCAAGGACGACAGGAAGGATGTCATCACCGAGCCCACCACTGCGTCACCGCCTGCCCTCTTTGCAGGCGAAGACCACCTTTTGTCAGGATAGGAGCGTCCTTGTGTTCCCGCTCAAATGGCCGTTGTGGGATTCCCTTCCCGCCTAAACATTTCGAGGGAAGAGGACCCTGGCTGCCTATATAAGTAGCTAGGGCTCCCATCATAGAGGGGGGATCGACCAACCCATTGGGACTTAGCATAGCAAAGGAGCAAGAACATCTGCCTCCTCACCCCTCTTGAGCTCGCCTTCTGAGCTCAGGAAACCACTATACTTGTTCATACTCGAGCCCTCGCGAGGCCAATCCACTAAAGCAGGACGTAGGGTTTTACACCGCAAGGTGGCCTGAACCTAGGTAAACTCTTGTGTGCTCTACTCGTTTGCTTGCTTGCCTTCCATTCCCACCACCAGGAGAAGAGCGAGGCGCTAGGTAGACGTGTAGTGGGAGAGATCTTCGTCACACCCCTGTGTTTGAATCTTAAGGTTTTTGCGAAGCCCGGAATCCAACATTTGGCGCGCCAGGTAGGGGGCGTGTCGAAATCTCGCCTCTTCGACGACCTCGCCTCCCCTCTTCTGCCCTACGTCGCCATGGCGACACCTGCCTGCTGCATCCGCGCGGAGGCTGGAGCCGTTCCCGTTGCCCGGGCGGCATCGGCGGACCGCGTCGCTCGTGGGCGCTTCGTCCCCCATGTCGACGACCCCATCACCGACCCGGCCACTGGGGAGCGGCCCGCTACGCCACTCCCGCTTCCCTTGGCCTCGCCGGCGGGGCTTGACGCTTGGGTGGCTCGCCTCGGCAAGCTGCTGGACGCTGCCGGTGGGGCGCCACCGTGCCGCGGGGTCGCCTGCATCATCGGAGGATCCCAGGCACCGACATCGGCCCGTCATGCTAAATCACACCTTCGACGGCTGGGGGTTGCCGCTCGGCCGCAGGAGGCCCCGCAGGGGCTAGACGCGCAGGGGCACGCCATCGTCTTCGGCCCCGGCGACCGCACCAGAGCTACAACCGGCACATGCATCCTCCCCACGGTATGTACCCCCACCATCTGTGGGGTGGCCGTCACAAGGACCCTCGTCGACGGCGGCGCCGGGCTCAGCATCCTCTCTGCGGAGGCCTTTGGTCGCCTGTCGGTGGCCTACGGGCGGCTCCTCCCCACCAAACCCTTCTCGGGGGTCGCGGGCTCGGCCGTCCCACTCAGGTAGGTCCACCTCCCCATCACCTTCGGGACGCACGCCAATTACCGGACCGAGCTCATCGACTTCGACGTCGCGCCTAACCACTTGCCCTACAACGCCATCCTCGGCTTCCCGGCCCTGGCCAAGTTCATGACGGCGACTCACCCGGGCTACAACATCGTCAAGATGCCCGGGAGCAGTGGCACCATCACCATCAAAGGAGACACCAGGGCCGCCCTTCAAGTCCTCGAGCACGCTTATCGAGCTGCTGCCGCGGCTCGCCCAAGCGCAGAGGGGGCTCCGGAGGCCGCCGAAGCCGCTCCATCCAAAAAGAAACAGCTCTTCTCTCAGGATCGCGCCGAGACCAAGCAGGTACCAATTGATGAGGGAGACGCGAGCTCCACTTTCACCATCGGTGCGGGCCTGCTTCCAGAGCAAGAGGAGGTGTTGGTGGCCTTCCTCAGGGCGAACAAGGACGTGTTCGCATGGAAGGCGACCGACCTGGTCGGGGTGCCTAGGCATGTCATCGAACACCACCTCACGGTGTGCCCGAACGCATGACCTTCAAGCAAAAGGCGCGGCGGCAGGTTCCAAAAAAGCAGGCCTTCATCGTCCAGGAGGTCCGGAAGCTGGAAGAAGCAGGCGTTATCCGGGAGGTGCGCCACCCAGAATGGTTGGCCAACCCCGTCATCGTCCCGAAGAAAGGAGGCAAAGAGCGCATGTGCGTCGACTTCACAAGCCTCAACAAGTTCTGCCCTCAGGACCCGTTCCCTCTCCCTCGCATCGACCAGATCGTGGACTCAACGGCCGAGTGCGACCTGCTTTGCTTCCTCGACGCCTTCTCGGGCTACCGCCAGATCAAAATGGCAGTACAAGACATAGAGAAGACGTCATTCCTGACCCCATGTGGGACCTATTGCTACATCTGCATGCCCTTCGGGCTGAGGAACACAGGCGCCACCTTCCAGCGGCTGATGCACATCACCCTCGGCCCTCAGCTCGGGAGGAACGCAGAGACCTACGTCGACGACATCGTGGTCAAGTCCAAGGAGGCCAAGACCCTTATCGGGGACTTGGAGGAGACATTCGCCAACCTGCGCAAGGTGAACTTATGCCTCAACCCGGAAAAATGTGTGTTTGGGGTCCCCTCGGGCAAGCTGCTGGGATTCCTGGTCTCGCACCGGGGCATTGAAGCCAACCCGGAGAAGGTCCAAGCCATCGAGAGAATGAAGTCGCCCACGACCCTGAAGCAAATGCAGAAACTTGCGGGATGTGTGACGTCCTTGGGGTGTTTCATCTCGAAGCTCGGCGAGCGCGCCCTCCCCTTCTTAAAGCTCATGAAGAGGAAGGGGCCTTTTGAGTGGACTCCGGAGGCCGACGCTGCCTTCCAAGATCTCAAGAAGTACCTCACCAGCCCGCCGATTATGGTGGCGCCAAGGCCTCAGGAGCCCTTGATCCTTTATCTCGCCGCTACGCCTCACTCCGCTAGCGCGGCGCTGGTAGTGGCACAAGAGGAAAGGGTCAGGGGCTAGAGCTCGCGGAACGACCCGATGCCCTCCGGAACTCTGCTGCCTCACGGCA
>NW_021202089.1:0-1882 GCF_002162155.2 Triticum dicoccoides
ACAAACACCAGAAACTACTTGCAACTCCTGGACAGAGGACAAGGGTGATTAAGAAGCCGAGAGGGTCCATTGGTTTCGGGCCCAATGCGTGGTAGTAGCTGAATCATGGATCACAAACACAGAACTCAGTTCCTGAGGACGGCTGCAATGAGACAACCCACCATGTACTCCTACATGGCCTCTCACCGCTACCTTTACCAAATCGTGTTCACACACTTAGCTCACACACAGTAGGACATGTTCACACACCTCTGATTCATCCCCGATGAATCAGACCTGACTCAACTCTAAGCAGTAGCAGGCATGACAAACAAACATGAATGAGTAGGCACAACAGGGCTCAAACAACTCCTACTCATGCTAGTGGGTTTCATCTATTTACTGTGGAATGACAGGTCATGCAAAGGATAAAGGGGTTCAGCTACCGTAGCAAGTAACAGATGAATCGATGTTGTCCTAATGCAGTAAAAGAGAGCAGGAGCGAGAGAGTGGGATTTTATCGGAATGAACAAGGGGGTTTTGCTTGCCTGGCACTTCTGAAGATAACATTGAGTCTTCATCAGTGTCAACGATCACATCATCGGTACACGTCTATCGAGAGGGGACAATTACCGGCAAATACAGAAAAACACGATCAGTGCAATGCACAATATGATGCATGATCATGACATGGCAAAATGAATGTGTTTTGGGCTAATGCAACTAAAAGCAGATTAAATGAAGTTGGTTTGAATCCAAGATTCAAATTCAAACTCCATATGTGATTATTCAAATGCCATGTAATTGATTTGTGCTAAACAGCAGCTATAAGTTGTTCTAACATGCATGAAAATGGTACAAATGGATTCCTTGAATTTTTCTGATAATTTTTCATATATAATTTATTTAATTTGGAGTTACGGTTAATTTTCTATGATTTTTAGAAGTTTTAGGCATTTTCTGGAATTAATAATCATTTAAGAATTATTTAAATTCCAGAAACATTTACTACGTCAGCAGTGCGTCACCGTGACGTCAGCAGGTCAACAGACGCTGCTGCTGGCCAAACCTGACGTGTGGGGGCCACACGTCAGTGACACAGGGCTGTTTCACTCACTAACAGGTGGGACCGGTCAACGTTGACTTGACTAAGTCAAAATCTGACACATGGGGTCCACAGATTAGCACTAATCTAAACAGAAAAATTAAACTAACCTAATTAGGCTCGGGGCCCACATGGCAGTGGCTCATAGGGTGATTAGCCCCTAACTAAGTGGCCACATCGGCCCGCCGGAGTTTGGCCGGCGGTGACCACAGAGCACGGCGGGGCACGCCGGACTTGCGCTAGGGGCATCAGATTCGCGCGCTGAGGGCACCGGGGCGTAGCCCGGGCTCTCCCGCATCTGATGGGGTAGGTGGGAGGCTGCGGGGATGCCGGGGCTCGTCGGAACGGAGCTCACGGCGGCGCCGGAGTTCGGTGAGTGCGGGGTTGGCGCTGTGGTGCACGGGAGGGCGAGTTAGGATATGCGTTAGGCTCCTGGTGGCTTCCTGAGTGCGGTGACACGCTCCGAGACGAGCTCAAGCGGCTGTAGTGACGGCGGTGACGAGGTCAGCGGCGGCCGGAGTTCGGCCGCGGCGGAGCTATGGCCTAGAGCTTGCAAACGCGAGGGGAGAGAGAGGGGTTCTGCACGGAGGCTCACCGCGGAGCTGTAGGGAGGGTTAGTGGGCTCGGGGGCGGCCGGAGTGCAGCGAATCGACGGCGACGATCTCCGGTGGCCGAGGAGGGGAACGGCGACGTGGGCGGCGATGCAGGGTTTCCGGAGGGCCGTGGATCGGTGGGGAGGAAGAGAGGGTCGAGGCGGAGCTCGCAAGCACAGCGAGGGGTCGAGGGGGAGACGGTGGC
>NW_021202090.1:0-768 GCF_002162155.2 Triticum dicoccoides
GTAACGCCCCGGATTCGATGCGTCAGGTGTCTTCCAGTTATTCGCCTTCGTTGCCATGTCATTTGCTTGCGTGTTGCATTTTGCCATGTCATCATTTG
Organism: Triticum dicoccoides; assembly: GCF_002162155.2. Classification (NCBI taxonomy): domain Eukaryota; kingdom Viridiplantae; phylum Streptophyta; class Magnoliopsida; order Poales; family Poaceae; genus Triticum; species Triticum dicoccoides. The sequence goes on from NW_021202090.1 coordinate 99, forward strand.
CATTTCATATGCATGTTTTTCAAAACTTGCATCCGTTCGGGTTCCCCCGGTCCTCTCCGTTGTCCGTTCGGAGTCCAGACCTCTCGCACGCGCCCGTCGCCCCTCTCAGACCTTGTTTTTGTGAGCGGGTTAAAAACTTTCTCGGAATGGACCGAGGTTTGCCGAGTGGCTTTGGTATATCACCGGTAGACCGTCCGTCAAGTTTCGTCCCATTTGGAGGTCATTTGATGCCCCAACGGTTAACCGCGTAGCCCGAAACTCCCTTCTCTTTGCAGCCCAGCACCTCTTCACCACAGCCCAATAACCCATCTAAGTCACTTCCATGCTCTCGATCGTTCGATCACGATCGTGTGGGCGAAAACCGCTCCTCATTTGGAGTCTCCTAGCTCCATCTACCTATTTATAGGTGCTCCTCCCCGATTTTTCACGCAGATGAAACCCTAGCCAAACCCCTCCCCGTCGTCGGACATGTCCGCCTCCGTGCCGGACGCGTCCACCGACCACCGCCACGTTGCTCCAGCCAATTGGCGGCCGTCACATCACCGTCGCCGCTGCTATGCTCTAACCCGTGGCCGCCACCTGTCGCCGCCAGCTCCCACCATCGCGCCAGGCCCTGCGGGCCCAGATCCGCCCCCGGCCCGGCTGCCGCCGCCGCCGGGCGCCCGCAGGC
>NW_021202091.1:0-1083 GCF_002162155.2 Triticum dicoccoides
TCTTCATCAGTGTCAACGATCACATCATCGGTATCATGTCTATCGAGAGGGGACAAATACCGGCAACACAGAAGGGAACACAATCAATGCAATGCACAATATGATGCATGATCATGACATGGCAAAATGAATGTGTTTTGAGCTAATGCAACTAGCAATAGATTAAATGAAGTTGGTTTGAATACAAGATTCAAATTTAAACTCCATATGTGATTATTCAAATGCCATTTAATTGATTTGTGCTAAACAGCAGCTATAAGTTGTTCTAACATGCATGAAAATGGTACAGATGGATTCCTTGAATTTTTCTGATAATTTTTCATATATAAATTATTTAATTTGGAGTTACGGTTAATTTTCTATGAATTATTGAAGTTTATACAATTTTCTGGAATTTCCTGATTATTAATAAATCCAGTAATTGAATTAATGCGCCAGCCTGACGCCAGCATGACGTCAGCGAGTCAACGACCGGTCCAGGTCAAATCTGACAATGCGGGGTCCACACGTCAGCGACACAGGGGCTAATCCCGCGTTGACTCGGCTTTGACCCGCTACGGGGCCCGCTGTCAGTGTCTGTTAGGGTGCTAGTTAGGGGGGGATTAGCTGCTAATGGCAACGCCGCGTCAGATACGCCGGCGATGAGTCGCCGGTGACCACAGTACACGGCGGCGAGCTTCGGAGATCGCCGTTCGGCGACGATTTGGTGCGCGACTAGGCTCTACGGAGAGCTTGGAGTGCTCCGCGTCCAGCGGTGCGGGTGGTTGAGCGTGCGGTGGCCGGGAACGACGCCGGCGAGCGTTTGGGCGGCGGCCGGCGTTCGGATGAGTTGCGGGTTTGGGGTTGCAGCGCGCAAACGAACCAACTAACGCGCTAGCCATGCTCTGTGTGCAGCCTCGAGTTCGTTGGACGCTGGTGCGCGACCAGATGGTCACCGGAGTGACGCCGGCGTCGAGCTCGTGCGGCGGTGGGTTTCGGCCTTGATGGAATCAGCGGCCAGAGCGAGCAAAAGAGAACGGGGGTAGGGGGAATCGGGTCAAGGGCTCACCGCGGAGCTGCAGGGAGGGTTAGTGGGCTCGGGGG
>NW_021202092.1:0-1292 GCF_002162155.2 Triticum dicoccoides
TTGCATTGAGCGACCGGTCGATCTGGTTAGGATTCAGTCTTGCGGCATAAACATCTTCGAACTCAAGAAAGGCACACGACTGGGAAACATGGTAAAGAGACACGGATTAACACAATCAGAAATGTGAGTACCAGAATAAAACGTATAGCTACCAGGATTGATGCACTTGTATTACTCGAAACAAGGATTGTGCATGCCCCTTGCGGGCAAGGGAGGTCATGAGGTGGGGGCTGAAACTGGGGAAGAAAGGATCGGTGATTGCCCTAGAACACTACTCGGTGGTAGGTCGCCGTTTGGGCTTCAGTTACTGCATGACAGATGACAGATGGGACGAGACAGCTCAGAAAGGTATCTGCATGCCCGGCCGTCAGACAATGGCATGCGCCGCTATGTAATAGACGGCACCTACTCGTCATAAAGACTCAGAACCTATTTCTTTTCCAACTTCAATACGGTGAGGATACAGGGAATAATACAAGGAATATCGTTGATCCCGAAGTGTGTGGACGCTAGAGATAATGGGAGCATCTGAGCCCGGGCTCAGAAACGAATTTTCGAAGGGGAAGGCCATATGGAAGATCAAGTTTGCCAATGTACAACATGAATCTTAAGAAAACATTTTGGAGATATTGGAGGCAGCAAGCTTGAACATGATTTCCTTTTTTTTTACCAAACATTGAGCATGTGATCAGTGGAAAAGGTCAACTGTCCAGCAATGACGAAATTCCAAGTGGGTGGCGGCAGAGGTGATTGACAAATTGATTGGGGGCTCCTGCAAATTCTGGAGGTGATGCTATATACAATGGTTTAGCTAGATAGTTTATAATGTTTGAAGGTTGTTTATTTTTTCCTTTTGATCTAAATTGCATGTAAAATGTTGATTCATTTTATGTGGCCATTTTATTTTATTTTGCTATACTTCTCAGTAAACATTGTTTTTGTTAAATAAGTGAAATAAGTTGATGCTAACAACTGTTAGTTTGATAATTCACTCTCCTGCCTTACTTTGGACCACTTACTATATATGTGATGCATCATCTAACCAGCTCTACTACTGGGTGGCGCTCTCTATCCTTAGATGTGCCCTCACCTAAAGGATTTCAATATGTATGATATGGCTAATTTTGCACTTAGCCAGCTACCTTACTGCCATGTACTCTCTCCGTCCCAAAATAATTGTCTCAACTTTGTACTAACTAGCTTTAGTACAAAGTTATACTAAGGCTGAGACACTTATTTTGAGATGGAGGGAGTATATGAAAAAAGACGGCTAAATGGGCACATGAAAGGGG
>NW_021202093.1:0-3070 GCF_002162155.2 Triticum dicoccoides
CTTCTTCAGCCACCTCCCGTTCGTGAAGATATTGCACAACGCTACGAGGAAAAACTCAAACTTACTCAACACAATCGCTGCGTTATTACAACACAATGCTTGGTTGTTATTTCTTTATTATAGACCTGGAACTCAGCAGAGAACCTTCTCAACCCAGACGCAAAACAGGATGACCACCAAAGGTGGAATTGCTTCTCCACAGACACAAACAACGGAGTGTACAATGCAAGCCTAAAACAAACAATACAGCGACTGAAACATCCCGAGGCCGACAAGGGTGAAACAAAATGTCACACTAGCAACAGAAAGCGTTGTGTGCTTTGGTATTCACATCAGACAGGCAACAACATCTACAACATCCCTCACAAACCCCCCTACAACAACATCCTCCTCACACGGCGCGATTTCTACAGTACACAGGTAATCGTACAACACCTAGCTCCGACGCAACCGGTTTGGTCATGGTATGGTACAACACGATGTCTCTGCAAAATTTTCACATTTTTTCAGGCCAGGATGGCCTTGTACCGTCGGTAGCAGGCCCTGGGGTCCACCCTCGCCACATGAAGGTCTTGAGGCTGGCTGGCACATATGAAACGCATATGCCGTCCTGAGAATTTTCTAGACGAAGTAGTCCTGGCGCACGACGGTGATGAAATCGCAGGGAAGTGAGTCGTCCTCTTTTTGCTTCCCTACGTCGCCGCCGTTTCCTTGGATGTGCCAATATATCTTTGGAGGGAGGGGTGCAGTGAGAGATGCATAAAGGTCTGCAGTCATATGGAGAGGAAAATGATGAGTGCGTTGGAATACGATATTTCTCCTGCCATTGTACCAGGCTTCGCGAGCATGTACCTGGGGACAGATTTTGATCGGGTTCTTTGGTGGAATGTAGCACAATAATACCGGCAAGAACTGTGAGAAATCCACAAGTCTCGGAGGCAATAATGCTTGCGCTCTGCCCAGACCAATCCTGGATAGTCAGGTAAACAGAAGTCAGCTAACCAATTAACACAATGGTCAAGAATGCCTGATGTTTTAATTGCTCACCTTGAACATTATGGCACTTGCTAAAATAGTGAGGGTTGTGAACATGGCATAATAGATGGGAGAAACCAGCGCCGTATTGAAAGTATCCAATGCCTGAAAGTTGAACATAACAAGTGATGTAGAGATGAGGATATTGCGATGTGATCGGTAGATCATGCGACACATTATCTAACAGAGCTTCTTTTTTCTTTTTTATGAATATGTTGTTGAAAAAACTGTAAGGAACAAAAGTTCCCTTTTTACATATCAAGGCAGGCACTGAGGTACCTTGTTCAGGTAAACTAATTGGATGACTAAGCATATAGCTGAAACCGTCACAAACAGCCACGTCTGGAAATACCCAGCCTGGTTTTCGCCCTGAATGGTAAGTTTAATCGATAAAGTGCGAAACTTTTCCGGCGACCAAAATAAGACTTCCCATATATAAATCTTTACCTCCAGACCATTCTGGAACTCCTCGTGACGTCCGGGATCTCATCCGGGACTCCGAACAACATTCGGTAACCACATACAAACTTCCTTTATAACCCTAGCGTCATCAAACCTTAAGTGTGTAGACCCTACGGGTTCGGGAACCATGCAGACATGACCGAGACAACTCTCCGGCCAATAACCAACAGCGGGATCTGGATACCCATGTTGGCTCCCACATGTTCCACAATGATCTCATCGGATGAACCACGATGTCAAGGACTCAATCGATCCCGTATACAATTCCCTTTGTCTAACGGTATGGTACTTGCCCGAGATTCGATCGTCGGTATACCGATACCTTGTTCAATCTCGTTACCGGCAAGTCTCTTTACTCGTTCCGTAACACATCATCTCGTGATCAACCCCTTGGTCACATTGTGCATATTATGATGATGTCCTACCGAGTGGGCCCAGAGATACCTCTCCGTTTACACGGAGTGACAAATCCCAGTCTCGATTCGTGCCAACCCAACAGACAGTTTCGGAGATACGTGTAGTGCACCTTTATAGCCACCCAGTTATGTTGTGACGTTTGGTACACCCAAATCATTCCTACGGTATCCGGGAGTTGCACAATCTCATGGTCTAAGGAAAAGATACTTGACATTAGAAAAGCTTTAGCATACGAACTACGATCTTTGTGCTGGGCTTAGGATTGGGTCTTGTCCATCACATCATTCTCCTAATGATGTGATCCTGTTATCAATGACATCCAATGTCCATGGTTAGGAAACCGTAACCATCTATTGATCAACGAGCTAGTCAACTAGAGGCTTACTAGGGACATGGTGTTGTCTATGTACCCACACATGTATCTGAGTTTCCTTTCAATACAATTATAGCATGGATAATAAACTAATATCATGAACAAGGAAATATAATAATAACTAATTATTATTGCCTCTAGGGCATATTTCCAACACCGAATACAATCATACGTGCTTATGGAAAAGAACTTGCATGACATCTTTTGTCCTACCCTCCCGTGGTAGCGGGGTCCTAGTGGAAACTAAGGGATATTAAGGCCTCCTTTTAAAAGAGTACCGGACCAAAGCATTAACACATACTGAATACATGAACTCCTCAAACTACGGTCATCACCGAGAAGTATCCCGATTATTGTCACTTTGGGGTTGTCGGATCATAACACATAATAGGTGACTATAGACTTGTAAGATAGGATCAAGAACTCACATATATTCATGAAAACATAATAGGTTCAGATCTGAAATCATGGCAGTCGGGCCCTAATGACAAGCATTAAGCATAGAAAAGTCATAGCAACATCAATCTCAGAACATAGTGGATACTAGGGATCAAACCCTAACAAAACTAACTTGATTACATGGTAAATCTCATCCAACCCATCACCATCCAACAAGCCTACGATGGAATTACTCACGCACGGCGGTGAGCATCATGAAATTGGTGATGGAGGATGGTTGATGATGACGGCGGCGACAAATCCCCCTCTCCGGAGCCCTGAACGGACTCCAGATCAGCCCTCCCGAGAGAGATTAGGGCTTGGTGGCGGCTCCGTATCTTAAAC
>NW_021202094.1:0-1489 GCF_002162155.2 Triticum dicoccoides
GAAACGGGGACATTCCTAAAACGGCCTTTGTTACTCGTTATGGCCAATACGAGTACACCGTCATGTCCTTCGGTTTAACCAACGCTCCAGCCACCTTTTCTCGGTTAATGAACTCAATCTTCATGGAGTATTTGGATAAATTCGTCGTGGTTTACCTCGATGATATACTCATCTACTCCAAGAACGAGGAAGAACATGCCGAACATCTAAGGCTAGTGTTGCAGAAACTTCGAGAGCATCGCCTTTATGCCAAATTTTCTAAATGTGAATTCTGGTTGCCAGAAGTGACCTATCTGGGTCATGTAATATCTGGTAAAGGTATTGCTGTTAACCCTGAGCGAGTTCAAGCCGTCCTTAATTGGACTCCACCTGAATCGGTCAAGCAAGTTCGGAGTTTTCTGGGCTTAGCGAGCTATTGTCGTCGCTTTGTCGAGAACTTCTCCAAGGTTGCTAAACCTCTAACCAAACTCCTCAAGAAAGATAAGAAGTTCGAGTGGACTCCACAATGTGAGCACAGCTTTCAGGAACTGAAAAGACGCCTGACTTCTGCTCCCGTACTGGTACCGCCAGACTTCTCCAAAGACTTTGTTATCTACTGCGACGCCTCGCGACAAGGACTAGGTTGCATCCTTATGCAAGATCGACATGTAATTGCCTACGCTTCACGGCAATTGCACCCACATGAGGAGAATTATCCTACTCATGATCTAGAGCTTGCAGCCGTAGTCTATGCACTTAAGACCTGGCGACATTACCTCCTCGGTAATCGTTGCGAAATATTCACTGATCACCAAAGCCTGAAGTACATTTTCACCCAACCGGATCTGAATCTCAGACAAAGACGTTGGGTTGAATTGATCACAGACTTCGACTTAGGAATAACCTACACCCCAGGGAAAGCCAACGTCATGGCTGATGCGCTAAGTCGTAAATCTTATTGTAACAATCTGATGTTACAACAAGGTCAACCGCTTCTCCATGAGGAATTTCGGAAGCTTAACCTTCACATTGTTCCTCAAGGTTTTCTTTCCACCTTGGTGGCAAAACCTACCCTTACGGATCAGATTATCAAAGCACAGAAGGTAGATCCGGGAATCTCCCGCATCAAGAGAAACATTCAGAAAGGAATTGCGAATTGCTTCTCCATTAATGATCAAGGGGTCGTATACTTCGGGAATCGACTAGTGGTTCCCAAAGTGCGAAACCTGAGGCGTTTGATCCTTAAGGAAGCTCATGAATCTCCTCTCACCATTCATCCCGGTAGTACTAAGATGTATCAGGACCTACGCCAGAGGTTCTGGTGGACTAGGATGAAGAGAGAAATTGCTCAGTATATTGCTAATTGCGACGTCTGTCGTCGCGTAAAAGCAGAGCATCAACGGCCTGCTGGCACCCTTCAACCCTTAGCTATTCCTGAATGGAAATGGGATAAAATTGGTATGGATTTCATTACCGGTTTTCCCAGGACCAAGAGAGGGAATAATGCTAT
>NW_021202095.1:0-1147 GCF_002162155.2 Triticum dicoccoides
GTAGTGTTGATTTTGATCAACCTCATCCTCATAATCTCCCACATAATCATCCTCCTCCGCATCAGCAGCAGGAGCCACAGAAGTATCAACAGCAGCACCAACAGTTTGGCCAAACGCAAGAGGAACACGGCTTGCTCGGCGGAGGTCTGCTTCGCGACGTGGAGGTAGTCGTTGTTGTTGTTGTTGGAGAGGTGCGTTAGCTGCAGCGAGTGGTGGTGGTGGAAGACGCGCGAGCAATTCATTAAACTTGTTATCGAGCTTTGTTTCGAACGTCTTCTCAAAGCCAGTGATCTTCTCCATGGCCTCTTCAAAATTGTTCAGCACATCTTGCACCTGTTCAGTCATCATTTGCTGAAACTTATCATGAAGCTCCTTGTTCGATAAATTCTCCCAGTCAATCTCGTCGACTTGTGATCCTGGCATGGTTAGCAGCAATAGAAACACACAAGAATATGATCCTACATACTACTAAGAAGTGGTGGTGGTGTATCACAAATCCGTCAAGCAAATCTCAAATTCTTACCAGTTCTTACCCAGCAGCAGGCGGTGATCGGCAACCGTTGTAGTCAAAAACTCTCAAAGCTTGGATAGAGCGATTACCAGGGAGAGTCAAACACACGACGTAGATGTATGTGGAGCTGGGAAGGCTTATAGTATGGTAGCAAAAAGGGTCAGCAATAATCAATTCAGAGATGCAAAGTTGAATAAACGCTCAACGACGGTACTGTGCTGGTCCTAGGCTAGACTGTGCTAGAGACGCGAGCATAGAACACCAACAAAATCACGGCGCGGCACGTAAACAAGGGAAAAGCACACTCTGAATTTTTTTTTTCGCTCTTTTTTTTTTGCGCTCTTTTTTTTTGCGCTGCTTTTTTTTTGCGAAAAATCACTATAATGGCGAGTGTCTCAAAACTCTTCCTAGGTCAAACTGACAGGATGGGCACGAAATTTTTTCGACCAATTTTTTTTTTCGACTGCCCGGACCCAAAAACTGGAAACGGGTCAAAAAAAACTTCCTATAATGGCACCTGTCTCAAAACACTCAGAAACACCTAAAAATAGGATAGCCAGAATTTTTTTCGAAAAATGCGTTTTCGAAAAATTTTGGGCCTAAACGGAGCGTGGCTACCCGACTCTTTTTTTTTTT
>NW_021202096.1:0-1212 GCF_002162155.2 Triticum dicoccoides
CCACAAATTGGAGATAGGTTTATGTCCATTCTCCATTATGGTTTATCTATTTTATGGTATTTTAGCTAGGAGAGAGGAGTAGGTCCTAAGTATTAAGAACAATTAGTTGGGGCACATGATAATTAAAAACGGATCGAACAAGAACCTAAATTCCATTGGCAAAATCATTCATTGTTGTTATGGATCATCCATCTGCTACAACCAATATAGGTGCTATTTATAGTTGGTCACATTTAGAATGCCATGATTGCTGAGACGAGACGCAAGTAGCGCTGCAACTATTGATTTTGAATAGTCTGAAGTTTTAGTTTTCATCTTTGATAGATTTGTGCCGGTTTTTGCTCTGATTAAGCAAAAATATACATGCAGCAAGCAATACTCCCTTCAAAGGAAGCTCCTCCTGAGAGTTGCAGATGAGGGGATACTTCTTGCTGTTCCAATATAAATGGGCATGTTATTTAGAAATATGGAACGATCCAGTGCAGGCAGGCATATGACCAGGCAGCTGACAGGTTTGGTTAGGTTTGGTCGGGTTAACAAAACAAAATGTGTGTTCTTTGTCTCGATGAACCCGTGAGTCACTGGAAAGGATTGGATGAACAATTGAATGCCTTTGTAGCCTAGGTCGCGGGGTCTGATGATTATCTATTAGATCACGGCTGTCGTGTACCAACTTTCTACAATTGTACCCAGACCTGAATTCTTCTGCCAATAGATATCTAGTGTGTGCCTTCTTTTCTACAATTATATGGTTTATCATGCTTTGTGCTTGACAGTGCCACAAAGGCCGCAAGGCCTATTGTTTGTTGGTGCCATTGAGGTTGACCCAAGGCGTCAGGGAGAGCCAAGATTTGGAAGCACTACAGCAAGACGAGCTGGACGTGCAGCTTGCGCTTTTGTTTGATTGTTCGCTGGATGCTCGCCCAAGTTCCAGATGATGTGATTGCTGAATGTTGATGTTGTTGTGCACTTGGCCTGGTTGTTGCTTTCCTTCCGAACTAGCTTGCTTGGTGTGTTTCTTTGGTAGGACGCATGCATTGGAGTAGTAAGTAGCTAGCTCTTAGAGATGAAAATCCTCGTATGGTAGTGATGGCAGGAGGAGGAAAAGCACACAAGTTGTATTTCTGCTCACACACACACACACACACACACACACACACATATATATATATATATATATATATATATATATATATATATATATATATATAT
>NW_021202097.1:0-2779 GCF_002162155.2 Triticum dicoccoides
AACTTTTTCCCGGGACAAAAAGTTATCATGGTGATTCTAGGTAACCTATCAAGCCCGTAGTGATTAAAATATCATGCTATTTACACAAAATTTATCAGGGGTATGTTTTAGCAAATCCCCCTCCCCCCATGGGTCAAAAACTTATCATGGTGTTTAGTTATCGCAATGCATATGTTTTCATGCTATTTACACATAAAAATGCCAGGGGAGGGAGGTATACTACCGTGCTATTTACACACAAGATGCCGGAGTATCTTTTAAAGAAAAATCCCTATGGTAAAAGTTACCATGGTGTTTCTACCTCGGTTATCAGATGTGCGCTGTGTATATTACCATCTATTTACACATAAATTATCGGGTATCTTTTCACATTTGTCTTCCCCAATGGTTAAAGTTACCATGATGTTTGTATCTAAATTATCAGGTCTATGGCGTGAATGTTATCGTGCTATTTACAGAAATTACCGGGGGGGCAGGTTCAACAAATTTATTCCCAATGATCAAAGTTACCACGAACATGTCAAAAACAGTATTTCCCTTAGCTTGTTCAACAAATAGTGTCATAGGTGAGGTGGTTAGCTCCCTTTATTGATTACCTGCAGAACGGAGATCAAATCCTAGTCCAAGCATTATTTTTGCTGAAAATCGGGAAGGCATGTGGGCCATAATTGACGATTACGAAAATTAGGAAGGCACGAGCGGGTGTGCCCGATAAAATCGGGGAGGGCGTGCAGGAAAGGAAAGAAATCAGGGGAGGTCGAAGGAGATCGGGAGGCGTGCGGGAAAGGAAAGAAATCGAGAGGACGTGCGGGGAAGGAAGGAGATCGGGAGGAAACTGACGGCGCTGGATGCGTGTGGCAGTTTCACAATCTGTCACACGGTTGCTAAATACATTTTTCGTATATATATATATATATATATATATATATATCCAGAAATGTCAATTTTTAAGACTGGAAATGTTGATTAGTATTTGTGTTGCGTGCTCTTGTGTGAGATTAGCACCTTTGCTAGTACTCCGGTTTTACAGATGACGTGAGAATTGTGCATCCTCAATGTTGATTGTTTTGTTAGCTTCTTCCTGATAATGTGTATCAGCGGCAGGGCACCTGCGATATCCCTGATTTGCATTTAAGTGAGATAAGGTTTACTCATGTTTTTATCTTTCATTTATCTTTTCTGTTTTGCTTGGTTGAGTTTCGACTCATGTTGTTCGTTTCACAAAAAGAATCAGGAGAAGGGAAGAAAAGAGAGGAGGAAGCATAATCTTGGGAGTAAGGGAGATCCTGACAGGTACTTCCCAGCTTCCATCCATTTCATCTTGCGTTTGGATATGAAGCGCTGGCGTAGTTGCGACGATAGTCATGTTTTTGCCATCAATGAGGAGATATGAAGAGTGATACAAAGTATGTCTTGTTATATGGAAGAGTTGAGCTAGATGGAGCATCAAACAATATGGAATCGAGTCATGCATGGAATTATAAGCCAATCATATAGGCATAGACCTGAATTCAGTTTTTCCGATGTATAATGGAAGTAATGTAAGTCATTTCAAATAATATAATATAAAGAGTTCGTTATTGATGTTTGTTGTGAACCATGTGAACATATTGCGCAAAATATCTATGTGAACATATTGATTGGTGTCATCTTCAAATAAGATATATATAGTAGCATGATTCCTTATTTTCTTTAATTCTGGAAATTAAAGAATTATATTTATAAATTATAAAACTCTATATGCAAGGGGGACTTCGATGATTTTGCTTAGCTCAGATGTGCTTAAAATATGTTTTTGCACTATTTGCTTTGATCGATATGTGGCTTGCATGTAAGTGATAATTGGAAATTTGTGCTGTTTGCATTTCTGGGTGAGGCAACAATTTTGAATAAAAGATACTTTCTCTGTCCGGAAATACTTGCCGGAGAAATGGAGGGAGTATATGTTATTTAGTGATGTTCTTTCAGATTGGTTACCAGCATAAAAACTGAATAAGAATCAATTTTATCTAGTATGTGCATTTGCACGTGCATGGTTACTATTTAAACCGAGAATTGCTCGCATGTCATGACTTTTTTAAAGTTATCCGGCCAGTAGTGTTTACTTGCACATCAGGACTATCACAGTTACAGCTAAAGAGGCATTGTCCTATCATAATTTAAATATCAGAAGCTGACAACAGTAATGTAAATACATATGGTCGAGGCATAATTTTGTAGCAAAACATATCTGAGAGGCAATAGATTACATCTGAAGGCACCCACGCAAGAATATTAGAAGAGTAGAAACAAGGATCAGAACACCAAGTAACAATAAGAATTTGTATTGCGAACTCACTTCCCCCATTCGAGTTTTGCTTGACATCCAAACCTAAAACCAACTAATTCTTTTTTATTTCCAAAGCACAGGTGAATATGACAATACAACTTGTCAAACCAGCACATTGACTCGTAGCTCTATCTCTAACATTCAAATCTAAAATTAAGTAACTCTATTTTGTTCTTAAAGCAAACAAAAAGGACCTCAAAAAGACCAAGTAGCACCAAAAAATATAATATGAGAGATTAAAAAAACACTCAAGCATCAGAGCAGGGAGTATAATTATCAAACAGAAACAAAAGGAAAAGAAAAGCAAGAAGCTCCCTTCCCCCAGTCAGTTTTTTGTTTTCTCTCACTTATATACACCAGACCAACAATAGACAAGCACTTCAACTATAAAGAACATAATTCCCAATTCGAAAACACAGTTGAATATTAGAGCAACACATACTACTCTTC
>NW_021202098.1:0-749 GCF_002162155.2 Triticum dicoccoides
GAGGGGATGGGAGGAGAGGAGGGAGAAGGAGCTCACTGGAGAGGAGGGAGGAGGAGCTCACCGGAGAGGAGGGAGGAGAAACCGTGAGGGGAGGGGAGGGGAGGAGAGGAGGGAGGAGGAGGTCGCCGAAGAGGAGGAGGAGGTCGCCGGAGAGGAGGAGGGTAGTATGGTGGAGGAGGGAAGGGAAGATGGAGTGGAGGAGAGGAGGAGATGGAGTGGAGGAGAGGTGGAGTGGAGGAGAAGAATGAAGAGGTAAGGAGGAGAGAACCACACCCAGCCATATATATGAAGGAAATATGCCCTAGAAGCAATAATAAAGTTATTATTTATTTCCTTATAATCATGATAAATGTTTATTATTCATGCTAGAATTGTATTTACCGGAAACATAATACATGTGTGAATACATAGACAAACAAAGTGTCACTAGTATGCCTCTACTTGACTAGCTCGTTAATCAAAGATGGTTATGTTTCCTAACCATGAACAATGAGTTGTTATTTGATTAACGAGGTCACATCATTAGCAGAATGATCTGATTGACATGACCCATTCCATTAGCTTAGCACCCGATCGTTTAGTATGTTGCTATTGCTTTCTTCATGACTTATACATGTTCCTATGACTATGAGATTATGCAACTCCCGTTTACCGGAGGAACACTTTGGGTACTACCAAACGTCACAACGTAACTGGGTGATTATAAAGGAGTACTACAGGTGTCTCCAATGGTCGATGTTGGGTTGGCG
>NW_021202099.1:0-1309 GCF_002162155.2 Triticum dicoccoides
GATCAACCTGACCACGAGGGTCTGTTTCCTGCGAGCAAACGAAGAACAAGCAAGAAACTAAGATTGCAATCTGGATATTGCGAATATAAGATGAAAGCTTTATTGATCAAGGTGGGGTTCTGTGACGCCTTTGTCTGGTCGTTGAACACAAACGAAGTACGCGAAGTTGCAGCTATAGCGAACTTTTAATCTAAACAAAACCCAAAGTCTAAACGATGCCCTAAGGGCTGTATATATGGAGGAAGAGGGGGGAATTTCGTGGCCCTTGGTGGAGGGGTCCGAAATCAACCCTATCTCTTGTTTCCCCACACATACGGACTCTAAAAATAGCCTATACTTATGTATTTCGAAATTACATGGGCCTGGCCCAATAATAAGGTGACGCGGCACCTAAAATAGCCTCGGGACGAAATTTATGAAGTGGCATCTTGTATATTTCGTCCAAGGCTTCATGCACCCATTATGGTGGCTTCAAAGTCCTGAAATCATCACTTGTAACTCCGTTCTTGTTCCCCTTGCGCATGCCATCATCTCCATGCTTGTTCTTGCTCCAATGATCATCCTTCTCCAAGCTAGGCCCTTCATTTGTAAGCAAAACAAATGTATCCAATTTAGGCAGCATCATATTCTCATGAACATTAGAATCATTACCAAGAAACGAAAGTACCTGGTAATTTAGTTGGCGTGCACGAGCTCTAGTAATTGGTCCAGTATGTATAGCAGCAGGGGCTGTGGGTGTAACAATTGTATTGATGTCCTCATCAACATCTTGCACCTGTTCAGTCATCATTTGCTGAAACTTATCATGAAGCTCCTTGTTCAATAAGTTCTCCCAGTCAATCTCGTCGGCTTGTGATCCTGGCATGGTTAGCAGCAATGGTAACACACAAGAATATGATCCTACAGACTACTAAGAAGTGGTGGTGGTGTTGATAGAGGCGAGGGTCCCGATCTTTCGATGAGATGATGGATATCGCTTTGGTGGAAGTCGACTTTGACGATCCGACTACGAACGTGCGAGGACGTCGCGCCTTAGCAATCGCTAAACCAACTCCGAGAGGTTATTGACCACGCCGGAGCACGATCAACCTGACCACGAGGGTCTGTTTCCTGCGAGCAAACGAAGAACAAGCAAGAAACTAAGATTGCAATCTGGATATTGCGAATATAAGATGAAAGCTTTATTGATCAAGGTGGGGTTCTGTGACGCCTTTGTCTGGTCGTTGAACACAAACGAAGTACGCGAAGTTGCAGCTATGGCGAACTTTTAATCTAAACAAAACCCAAAGTCTAAACGATGCCCTAAGGG
>NW_021202100.1:0-1626 GCF_002162155.2 Triticum dicoccoides
CATATGGTTCACTCGGATGAACTGTTTTCGATTAGGCAACGCAACATAAACGGTTCAACCAGATCAAGGTGTGTGCAATGGAGGACATATAGTTTATTCCGATAAGCTGTTTGTGTTGTGGCAAGAGAACATAAACGTTTCACATAAACAAGATGTGTGTAATACGCAGCAAACATCCAATTAGGATGCGTTTGGTTGAAGGTGTCGTATGAATGGGTTGGGACCGTTCAATTTTTTTGGGATTGAACCATTCAATTCATGTGTTTGGCTGAATATAAGTGGTGAGCTAATTATTTAGGACGGGACCACCAGTCATGCTCACATAGTCATGCATGCAAAGGGTGGCCATTTGATTCGACCGATTTGGTTGGGTGGAACGGTTCAGCATCTTCATGGCATATTCTCTTTTTTTGGCTCGAACCATTCATGTGCTTTATAAGCAAACATGTCTATTTTCTGAACGATCCCAACCCATTCATGACCGCCCTTGCAACCAAACGCACCCTTACATAGGTGACTAATACACACATGACATTTCCACACACCAAAGTAAACTATTAGATGCATAACTAACTAGGATAAACGATCATCTACTTCTTGTGCTAGCTCAATGTTCCTTCTATGCTAAGTTTCCATTAATTGATGGAATTTTATGAACAGGCCACCGTTTCCCGCCATTTCCTCACCGATTTCCCGCCACCTAGCGATATTGCACATAAACCTAGGCGGCGCGTGACACACGGAGTCAACAAGCGCAGCCTGTAGCACATCCACCTTTCCCAAGCATGCCAACCCACCAAAGCGCCGCCTCTACCATAAACCTTGTCGATGAGGAAAACGAGTAGGCGCCACGGCCCGTCAAGGTCGAGGCGCTCCCCGGCAACGCGATGGACGACGCTGTGATGTGCGCCATCGCCAGGGTTGAGCAAACCCTTGGCGTATGGCGCTTCACCACCGCGGAACAAGATAGGCATGTCAGCACCGAGAGGCTGCAGCTCGGCGCACAATATGATCGATGGCCCATCGCAGAGCAAGCTAGGTGCGTCCATGCTGATAGGATGTGGCTCACCGCACGGTGAGACTGTTGGAGCGCCATAGAGTGAGAGGCGTGGTGCACCGCACAGCAAGAACGGATCCATCGGCCCTTGCCTGCTGTCGATAGGGCGTCGCAGCTGGGTACACATCCTTTCAGTACCCTCATTCCTTGCCAGGAGTGGGCAGAGGCCCTCTGCGCCATACTTGCACTAGAGGTCGGCCGCGCCGTACTTGCACTCGACGCCCGCCGCGCCGTTCGCATGGGTCCCGCCGCTCGCTTTGTCCGCGGCCCGCTCGATGCCAACGCGCTGGTCGGTAGGCTCGACCGCCTCCTTGGCCCAGGTGTCCACCTGGGCGCAGTAGAGAAACATGGCCGTCACATCCTCGAGCTGGTGATCTTCGATGAAATAGCCAACTTGGAGCTCAAGGTCGCACTCCAGATGTACCGCGAGCGTGTCAACCGCTTAGACGAACGCCTGCACGAGTTCAGGCAGAGCCAAGAGCTACCGCAGGCAAGGGCTGCTGGTCATGGTCTCATGGACACCTTTTATTTTGTTGAGCCGTTTCGACATGGATAGCTATGTATTCACA
>NW_021202101.1:0-1626 GCF_002162155.2 Triticum dicoccoides
CATATGGTTCACTCGGATGAACTGTTTTCGATTAGGCAACGCAACATAAACGGTTCAACCAGATCAAGGTGTGTGCAATGGAGGACATATAGTTTATTCCGATAAGCTGTTTGTGTTGTGGCAAGAGAACATAAACGTTTCACATAAACAAGATGTGTGTAATACGCAGCAAACATCCAATTAGGATGCGTTTGGTTGAAGGTGTCGTATGAATGGGTTGGGACCGTTCAATTTTTTTGGGATTGAACCATTCAATTCATGTGTTTGGCTGAATATAAGTGGTGAGCTAATTATTTAGGACGGGACCACCAGTCATGCTCACATAGTCATGCATGCAAAGGGTGGCCATTTGATTCGACCGATTTGGTTGGGTGGAACGGTTCAGCATCTTCATGGCATATTCTCTTTTTTTGGCTCGAACCATTCATGTGCTTTATAAGCAAACATGTCTATTTTCTGAATGATCCCAACCCATTCATGACCGCCCTTGCAACCAAACGCACCCTTACATAGGTGACTAGTACACACATGACATTTCCACACACCAAAGTAAACTATTACATGCATAACTAACTAGGATAAACGATCATCTACTTCTTGTGCTAGCTCAATGTTCCTTCTATGCTAAGTTTCCATTAATTGATGGAATTTTATGAACAGGCCACCGTTTCCCGCCATTTCCTCACCGATTTCCCGCCACCTAGCGATATTGCACATAAACCTAGGCGGCGCGTGACACACGGAGTCAACAAGCGCAGCCTGTAGCACATCCACCTTTCCCAAGCATGCCAACCCACCAAAGCGCCGCCTCTACCATAAACCTTGTCGATGAGGAAAACGAGTAGGCGCCACGGCCCGTCAAGGTCGAGGCGCTCCCCGGCAACGCGATGGACGACGCTGTGATGTGCGCCATCGCCAGGGTTGAGCAAACCCTTGGCGTATGGCGCTTCACCACCGCGGAACAAGATAGGCATGTCAGCACCGAGAGGCTGCAGCTCGGCGCACAATATGATCGATGGCCCATCGCAGAGCAAGCTAGGTGCGTCCATGCTGATAGGATGTGGCTCACCGCACGGTGAGACTGTTGGAGCGCCATAGAGTGAGAGGCGTGGTGCACCGCACAGCAAGAACGGATCCATCGGCCCTTGCCTGCTGTCGATAGGGCGTCGCAGCTGGGTACACATCCTTTCAGTACCCTCATTCCTTGCCAGGAGTGGGCAGAGGCCCTCTGCGCCATACTTGCACTAGAGGTCGGCCGCGCCGTACTTGCACTCGACGCCCGCCGCGCCGTTCGCATGGGTCCCGCCGCTCGCTTTGTCCGCGGCCCGCTCGATGCCAACGCGCTGGTCGGTAGGCTCGACCGCCTCCTTGGCCCAGGTGTCCACCTGGGCGCAGTAGAGAAACATGGCCGTCACATCCTCGAGCTGGTGATCTTCGATGAAATAGCCAACTTGGAGCTCAAGGTCGCACTCCAGATGTACCGCGAGCGTGTCAACCGCTTAGACGAACGCCTGCACGAGTTCAGGCAGAGCCAAGAGCTACCGCAGGCAAGGGCTGCTGGTCATGGTCTCATGGACACCTTTTATTTTGTTGAGCCGTTTCGACATGGATAGCTATGTATTCACA
>NW_021202102.1:0-1265 GCF_002162155.2 Triticum dicoccoides
AATATTTTTGGTCATATCCAAGGTAGTCATGTCCTCATCATCCTCCCCTTCTTGAAAATAAAGCCGTCCTCGGCGTTGCTTAATCTGAAATGTGGCTAACAAAAGAGACAAGGTGTACATGTTGTATATGTATATGTCATCCATTTTTACTTCCCTTGATTTTTGCATATATGACACATGAATAGATGAGTAACTTGCATAGTTCATAAAATCTAAAGCCAAAAAATTAGCACAAGAAGTAGAAGGCATGAAAATATTGCAACTCAGTTTGCACATATAAGTGAAGCTCTTATTCATTTCAAAAGATTGACAATGTTCATCATTAAACCATCCCAACATTGGTGAATAAACCTTACTTGCATCAAATTTATATGCTACAACATGCTTAAATAAGCAAACATGCAATAAGTCATTCAACATAGAATCATCACCAAGATTAGAGGTCATATCAAAATGATTAAACATTGGTTCTTTTGCATCAATAGTTAATTCAATGGGTGCACTCAAAATTGTTGGTATTTCAGTTGTTTGATCACATGGCAAAGTCAAATTATCAACGTAGTCCTCTAAAATAGGTGGTGTGATCAAAGTAGTGTGTTGCTCATCAGATGGTGCATTCAAATTGACAAGGCATTCATCATTCTTACGTAGAGATGGAAGATCAGTACCTTTGTCATTACCTCTTATGATCAACTCAGATGATGTAGCCACTCTCGGGGGCGATGTGTCACATGGTGGAGGTGATGTAGTCCTGACAACAACGGATGTGGTTGTCATAGTATGCCTAGTAGTTGAAGGAACAATCATATGAACTCTTGGAATGTGCACCGTGCGCTTGTTCTCCTCGTGGCCAACACGTCGTTTTATTTCCTGTTCAGCTTTGCAAGCAAGATGAAACAAATGGTCCATAGGATAACACTCTTCATGAATTAGTATCTCTTGAATATCACGGTTTAATCCTCCCCAAAATCTATCCATAAAATCATCTTCACTTTCTTCTAAAGAGGAATGCAACAAGGTAGTTTGTAAATCATCATAATATTTTGTTACAGTTTCACTACCTTGTTTTAAGTGTTGCAACTTCTTAATCATGTCACGAGTATAATAAGCAGGGACGAAAGTATGTCGCATGGCAAGTTTCAAATCATTCCAAGTAGTAGGTATATAATCAGGGTGTAACCGACAATATTCACTCCACCAAACCAAAGCATAACCAGTGAAAGAACCAACCGCAACCTTAACCTTTTTATGTTCATCGAAATTAT
>NW_021202103.1:0-723 GCF_002162155.2 Triticum dicoccoides
ACAGAAAAACAATGGAGTTCAAATAAGTTCAAAAAAATTGAAATCCCTTTGTGACAGACAAGTTTCCATATGAAACCCTGATACTTCGAAAGAGATTGTCCGTTTTGTACACGAAGTGTATCCAGTTTCTCTACTTTCTCGCACATGCTATGTGGGTGAAATGATGATACCATGCCAACTTGCAACCTTTTCCGAGTTCATTTCAAATGCTTTTCAACTTCATGGTCTTATAGCTCAAAATAATCAGTAAATGCATGAAAAGTAACAAATGTAGTTAGAAAGGGTTGTAAATTGATGATGTGGCTTTGAATGATGCATTTTGAACACAGAAAAACAATGGAGTTCAAATAAGTTCAAAAAATGAAATCCCTTTGTAACAGACGAGTTTCTGTATGAAACCCTGATACTTCGAAAGAGATTGTCCGTTTTGTACACGAAGTGTATCCAGTTTTTGCCGTAACCCTATCTACTTTCTCGCACATGCTATGTGGGTGAAATGATGATACCATGCCAACTTGGAACCTTTTCAGAGTTCATTTCAAATGCTTTTCAATTTCATGGTCTTCTAGCTCAAAATAATAAGTAAATGCATGAAAAATAACAAATGAAGTCAGAAAGGGTTGTAAATTGACGATGTGGCTTTGAATTGTGCATTTTGAACATAGAAAACAAGGGAGTTCAAATAAGTTCAAAAAATGAAATCCCTTTGTAATAGACAAGTTT
>NW_021202104.1:0-1456 GCF_002162155.2 Triticum dicoccoides
GTGGATGTACAACCTTCCCCCCTGGTTGTGCATGAAGAGGAAGTACATTCACATGAGTATGCTAATTGAAGGGCCGAAACAACCAGGGAACGACATCAATCTGTATCTGGGGCTGCTGAAAGAGGAGCTTGACACGCTGTGGAAAACGCCAGCCAATACGTGGGACGCCGCAGAGAAAGAGTATTTCCCTATGAGAGCCGCACTGCTCACGACGGTGCACGACTATCTCGGTTACGGATATCTTGCGGGGCAGGTAGTCCACGGATTTTCTGGATGCGTAAGGTGCATGGATGACACAACGTATCGCCAGCTAGATAGAGATCCCGGGTCTTCGAAAACCGTGTTCATGGGACATCGAAGGTGGCTTCGCGACGATGACCCGTGGAGGAAACGCAAGGATCTGTTCGATGGTGAAACAGAACCCCGAAAACGCCCGTGTACGAGGAGCGGTGAGGAAATAGACAAGCTGTTGAAAAATTGGAAAGACTGCCCACTGCCGGGAAAGAAGCAAAAGGCGCCAGAGCCGGGAAAGAAGCGAAAGGCGCCAGAGCCGCTGCTGAAGGTATGGAAAACAAGGTCTGTTTTCTGGGACTTGCCGTACTGGAAGATCCACCGTGTGCCTCACAGCCTTGATGTCATGCATATCACGAAGAACGTGTGCGAGAGTCTACTTGGTACCCTGCTCAACATGCCAGAGAGGACCAAAGATGGGCCGAAAGCAAGGGCAGACTTGAAATCAATGGGCATCAGGCAGGAGCTTCACGCTATATATGATGATGATGATGATGATGATGATGATGATGATGATGATGATGATGATGATGATGATGATGAGGCGAAGCAGGACACAGAAAGTCGTCGCAAAGGCAAAAAGGCCAAGAAGACCGGAAATGACTACCCTCCCGCGTGCTTCACTCTAAGTCAAGAGGAGATCGAGCAGTTTTTCACCTGCCTCCTAGGAGTAAAACTTCCTTACGGTTACGCGGGGAAGATAAGCAGATACCTAGACCCAGCGAAGCAGAAGTTCAGCGGGATGAAGTCTCACGACTGTCACGTGCTGATGACGCACATACTTCCAGTTGCAATCCGTGGGATCATGGACGCGCACGTCCGTGAAACGCTATTTGGCCTATGCAACTTCTTCGACGTCATCTCTCGGAAGTCGATTGGCGTGAGGCAACTCAGAAGGCTACAGGAAGAGATCGTGGTGATACTATGCGAGCTTGAGATGTACTTCCCGCCCGCATTCTTCGACGTTATGGTGCATCTGCTGGTCCATATAGTGGAGGATATCATCCAACTCGGGCCGACGTTCCTGCACAGCATGATGCCATTCGAAAGGATGAATGGTGTCATCAAAGGATACGTTCGCAACATGTCACGTCCAGAAGGAAGCATAGCCAGGGGCTTTCTGACCGAAGAGTGCATCTCCTACTGCACGAATTATCTAGGCATC
>NW_021202105.1:0-671 GCF_002162155.2 Triticum dicoccoides
CAAACCTCAGGTCGGACAGGTCAAACCCGCCGGCGGTTAGTCGCCGGCGAGGTCCGCGGCGTGCAGGGGCCTCGGGTTTCCTCTGTGGTGCTCCAAACGGCGTGCGGCTAGGTGCGTTGGATAGCTAGCTCGACGGCGCGTCGGACGGTGGCCGTGGCTGGCCCTGGGGTGGCCGGAGTCGACGGCGGCGAGCTCGGCTGCGGCCGCCGGAGTTCGGGTGCGGTCGGGATCGACGTTGCAGGGGGTTTGGGGAGGCGTTAGTGCGTGCTGCGTGCTCCTGGTGAGGTGGGGAGCACGATAGTGCGCTCGGTTGGGTGCTACGGTGACCGTGGCCACGACGGCGACATCGCCGGCGGCGTGGAGCTCTCGGCCAAGGTGGGGCTAGGGCCTAGAGGTCGGGAGAGACCAGGGGAGAAGGGGGAAACGATCCGGGGGCTCACCGCGGAGCTGCAGGGATGGTTAGCGGGCTCGAGGGCGCGCTGGAGACGACGAATTCGACGGCGACGACGGTCGGAGCCCGAAGAGGGGAACGGCGACGTGGCGGCGATGCAGGGCTTCCGGGGAGCTGTGGAGCGGTGGGGAGGAAGAGGGGGTCGTGGCGGAGCTTCTGAGCTAGTCGGGGGAGCGAGGGGTGGCCGGAGACGGCTGCTGTGGCGAACGGCGGCGACGGT
>NW_021202106.1:0-1626 GCF_002162155.2 Triticum dicoccoides
GCACCCAGTGCTATTGCCCCGGTATTCCGGTTCCAAAACCACAATCACGGGTCTGTGATCGGAGTGCCTTGGATCCCCATTGATTGCCTTGTAGGCCGGGAAATGGGAGCGCCATCCCAAGTTTGCGATAGCCCGATCAACCCTCTCCTTAATGTAAGAGTCCGCTCGGTGACTGTGATTGCGCCAAGTGTAAGGATCCCCCACGAAGCCCAAATCCTCGAGCTCACAGAACTCCAGAGCACTCCGAAATTTATCCATGCAGGCATGGGATCTATCCGGACCCCCCTGCTTCTCACTTGCGAAGAGGATCTCATTGAAGTCACCAAAACACATCCAAGGCAGAGAGGAACGTCCATGAAGGATGCGCAAGAGTTTCCAAGTCTTCTCTTTCTCCCCGTGCTTCGGTTCACCATAAATACTAGTAAGCCTCCAGATGAACCCATCCTCCCCAGTGATGTCGGCGTCGATGTGGTAGCGCGACATCCCAGGGTTACTCTTACATTTACATCCTTCTTCTAGAGAAGGGCCAAGCCACCGCTTTGCCCCTCACAGTCCTTTACCTCCATGTTGGGCATTCCCAACAACACCTTAATTCGCTTCATCCTCTCCCTGTCCAGATTTGTTTCTGAAAGAAAGAGGATGTCAGGGTCTTCAGCCTTCTGTAGCTCCAGAAGGCCCTCGACTGCCGGCTAGTTCCCAAACCCCCGGCAGTTGAAAGCGACGACCTTCATTGCTTACTGCAGGGCTGAATAGGCAGCCCCGCGTCTGTGCTTGTTGCAACTTGATCTCTACCCACCCCCTTTTGATTCCCCTGGCTTTGGAAACAGAACTGGTCATTCTTGTGTTTTTTTGTCAGCTCTTCGTCCTTGTCCAAACCAGTGAGCGGGAGACTGGGCCCTCCCACTAAGCCCTTGCCCACGACGACCAGAGAGAGGTCTGAACCTTGCAGGGGGGCAGTAGAAAGCTTCCCCTTAGCAGCCCCATCTCCTTTACTCCCAGCCCTAGATTCTGGTTTTCTCTTGCGTACATATTTTTCCGGCATCTCCGGGTCCGTAGAGAATAATTTCTTTGCAATCTCGGAAACTTTGTTTCTTCCTGGGACAGGTTTGTTTTTTGCAAGTGGTGAAGTCGCCTCTTGCTCGCCAGGCTTCACAGTCTCATTCACCCCTGTTTCACGAGAAGTTCTGCTCGTGGCAGACTCAGGGACGGAGCCACGGCTTCCCCCTCCTCTGTCTTTGTTATCACTGCTCCAGGAAGCTGAAACAGCAGCCTGCCCAAAGGATTGCAGCCGCTTTCTTCTCTCCTCTGGGGCTCTCAAGCCTCTATCAAAGGGGAGCTTGCCAAACTGGTCTCGGTCTGCTGGGGACTGACATTCTAGATCACCATGCCCAATGAGGCCACAACTGAAGCAATAGAAGGGGGTTTTTCATACTGTAGGTCATATTTCACATCCTCGCTGCCCTTCCTGATTGTCACCCACCGGCGCAAGGGCCCTTTAAGAGGGATGGACACCCTGGCTCGCAGAAAGGAGCCTGAGGCATCGCCACCCTCGTCCACATCCACCATGCAGTTCTTGTCGATCAGTTTTGCAATCTTCAGGCCCTTGCGATTGTTCATCCATTCAAA
>NW_021202107.1:0-1039 GCF_002162155.2 Triticum dicoccoides
GATGGGACTTTCCTTGGCGTGGAAGGCAAGCTTGGCGATACGGATATGTAGATCTCCTACCATTGTTACCGACTCTGTGTAACCCTAGCCCTCTCCGGTGTCTATATAAACCGGATGGCTTTAGTCCGTAGGACGAACAACAATCATACCATAGGCTAGCTTCTAGGGTTTAGCCTCCTTGATCTCGTGGTAGATCTACTCTTGTAACACACATCATCAATATTAATCAAGCAGGACGTAGGGTTTTACCTCCATCAAGAGGGCCCGAACCTGGGTAAAACATCGTGTCCCTTGTCTCCTGTTACCATCCGCCTAGACGCACAGTTCGGGACCCCCTACCCGAGATCCGCCGGTTTTGACACCGACATTGGTTCTTTCATTGAGAGTTCCTCTGTGTCGTCACCGATAGGCTCGATGGCTTCTTCGATCATCAACAACGATGCAGTCCAGGGTGAGACCTTCCTCCCCGGACAGATCTTCGTATTCGGCGGCTTTGCACTGCGGGCCAATTCGCGTGGCCATATCTGGAGCAGATCGGAAGCTACGCCCCTAGCCGTCAGGTCAGATTTGGAAGTTTCAACTTCATGGCTGACATCCGTGGGGACTGGATCCTCAATGGATTCAAGCCACAGCCGAGTGTGCCGCACTGTCACGACGAGCATGATTTAGCTCTGCGGCCGGACAGTATCCTGGAGGCCGCACTCGAGCCCGCTCCGATCTTCAATTCAGAGCCGGCTGCGCAGATCGAGGATGGATGGCTAGATGCCACCTCGGGGGCTGCAACCTCTACGGCGATAGAGCCGAACACTGACCTTGTCCCTCACGAAGCTCGCGGCTCCGAGGCGCCGGACTCCTCGTCGGACTCCGAACCTCCCGCGCCCCCTCCGATCGAATCCGATTGGGCGCCGATCATGGAGTTCACCGCGGGGGACATCTTTCAACACTCACCTTTTGGCGACATCTTGAGTTCGCTAAAGTATCTCTCGTTATCAGGAGAGTCCTGGCCAGACTGCGGCCAGGACAGTTGGGATGCGGACGG
>NW_021202108.1:0-2510 GCF_002162155.2 Triticum dicoccoides
TTCAAGGAGCCGCCACGTCTCGCCTTCCTGAGCAGGACACAAACCCTAACAAAGCTAAAAAAATCTAAAATCGGAGCCCTCCCACCGGCAAGGGCTGAGATCCAGTCCGCCTCCATGGCCATAGGACCACCGGAGACGGGATGGACCGGTGCCGGCGCCGGTGGGAGGCGGAAATAGTTAGGGTTCTTGGGAGGCGGCGGCTAGCTCCAGGGAAGAGTTTGCCTCGTAGATTTGTGTAGTCCCATTTCTATCGGCTTCAAGTGCCATGCACGGGTTAATGCTACTGAGTGGGTTTGCCACTTTAGAGAGTGGCTTGTTCGGCTCTCAGTCTTCATGGAGCTCAAAACTTTAAGCAATTCAAAAATCACGTTGTGAAGTCTCCAAAAAAATTCCGAAAAACATTCATGAAAAAAAAAGAAATTAAAATGTGTAAAAAAGACATACACGCATACAAGTGTGTTAATTTTCATGATAAAATCTTCTTATGTGAGCTACACAGAAAAAAACAAAATCATATATTTTCATAGTACACAATACCTGTGCTAAAAATTCAGTTTTTTTTTGTGTGTGGCTCACATCATAATATACTTGATCATGAAACTCCTCGCACTTGTGGAGTATTCCTAATGTCCATGCCGGGTAACAACCAATCTAGGATTCCCCTGCCACCCGCTGGCGCCGACGTCGGTCTGCCTTGTCTTCGGTGACCTTAGGGCCATGGCGGCCTGGTGGATCTCGGTCCTTGCCTTTGGAAAGGCTCTGTTTTCAGTTGTTCCTTCGCATTTTGTTAGGGTTTGTGATCTGCTCAGGAAGATAAAACGGTGGCGGCTCCCTGAAGATGGAGTAAGGTTCTCCCCGCATAGCATCCATCCCAATGGTGTCTCTAGCATCGTCAGTTGGCGTGTGGAGATGTGTCTCCGGGGGATCTGTCCTTGGTGGATTTGTTCGGGTCTAGTCGTAGTTCCTCTATCACTAGTAGAAAAGAGAGCTTTGGTCCACCCGGGGTTAGCCCATTAGTCCTAGTTTAGTCTAGAACTGGGACTAATGAGGGCATTAGTCCCGGTTCATGCGCCCAGGGGCCACGTGGGCCATTTGTCCCGGTTCGTCTGGACCTTTTAGTCCCGGTTGGTGCCACGAACTGGGACTAAAGGGTGCGATGCCCATTAGTACCGGTTCGTGGCACCAACCGGGACTAAAAGTTAGACCTTTAGTCCCGGTTCGAGCCACCAACCGGTACTAATGGGGTTTGAGGCATTAGTACCGGTTCATGGCACGAACCGCTACTAAAGGTCACATTTTCAAACTCCACCCCCCTTGGATCGCCTTTTCAGTTTTTTAAAAAAATAAAAGAAAATGATGAAAATGTCAAAAAAATAATAAAAATAAGTTTCCCATGTGATATGTGGTCTAGTTGTTGGGAAAATTTGCAAATGTGAATTTCGACTTTATTTGCAAAATCTCTCTAGAATTTAGTAAAATGGGCATAACTTTTGCACACTAACTCGGATGCAAATGTTTTTTATATGAAAAATCATCTACTCGAAAAGTTGCATCCAAATTTAACCGGGGGAACCCCGTTAAACATTTTTAGAATCCTCAAAAACCTAACAGAGAAAAAATTTACGGGCCTTTTAAGATCTAGAGTGGAAAAATCGAAAAAAATTCAAAGTGTGGTCAAACAATGGTCAAACTAATTATTCTAGAATATTAGTTTACTAAATAATTATTTTAGTTATTTTGAATTTTGGTCAAACTGTGGTCAAACAATGGTCAAACAATGGTCAAACTAATTATTCAAGAAATATTAGTGTTACTATATAATCATTGTTTTTTAAAACAATAGTTTCAAACTCAAACAGTGAAATGCTCACGCAAAATTCCTGAGGGTTAATAGGATTGACATCTTACTATTGTCAGCAAAACAACAAGTGCAGACTTGGAAACGAGGGAGAATAGAACCCGGATGTTAAGCGTGCTCAGGCTGGGGGAGTGGGAGGATGAGTGACTGTTGGGGAAGTTAGATGATTAGGAACGATGAGGGGTGGCTAGAGATTAGAGGATAAATTGAGCAGTGATGAGGGGCGGTGATTAGAGATTAGAGGTTAAAATAATTCAGAAATTTGAAAATAATAAAAAAAAATTCAAAAAAAAATCATAAAATTTCCTTTAGTCCCGGTTGGTGTTACCAACCGGGACTAAAGGTGGAGCTCCACGTGGCCGCGACCTTTAGTCCCGGTTCGAGAACCGGGACTAAAGGCCCTTACGAACTGGGATTGATGCCCCCTTTTCTACTAGTGTATGTTCGTGTGCTTTCAGGTTGGACCCTTCTGATCTACGCTACTCTTCGTTGGCGGTGGTGCTGTTCAGTTGCGCTGGTCCTATGGGGCCTTACTACGACGACTTCTCGACTATCTACTAATTTTTTTTGCCCTGCTCTGGCGAGGGAGGGGCAATGATGACGGCGTACCTTTGACTCGCTTCACTGCTTGTAGTCGTTGCTAGGTGGTCTA
>NW_021202109.1:0-1111 GCF_002162155.2 Triticum dicoccoides
GTGGGCTGTGATGCGGTAGGTACGTGGCACGGTGTACCGGATGCCCGTTTGGTATCTCGGGAACCCTGTTCACATCGTTTGGGGCTGTGAGCGAAACTCCGGCCGGATCTCCTCATGGATGGAACCCGAATAGGCGATAAACCTGGACTAGAGACTTGAGTGTTTAGGTAGGTCGTGGTCTACACCCACGTCGGCTTTCGCTTGAAGTCTGCCGAGCACATGT
Source organism: Triticum dicoccoides (assembly GCF_002162155.2). NCBI lineage: Eukaryota > Viridiplantae > Streptophyta > Magnoliopsida > Poales > Poaceae > Triticum > Triticum dicoccoides. The sequence continues at coordinate 224 of NW_021202109.1, forward strand.
CGTGTGCAGACGCTAAGTGGTGGAAACATGTATGAAGAAGTACACCCCTGCAGGGTTAATATGATCTATTCGAATAGCCGTGTCCGCGGTAAAGGACTTCTGGGTTGCTTATATCAGTTCATAGACAAGTGAAAGTGGATACTTTAAAATGCGCAAGATAAGCGTGAGTGCTATGGATGGCGTTCTCGTAGGGAGACGTGAGCGGATCCATAGTGGTGTATTGATATGGTGAATATGTGGACTCGTGTGTGCCACCTCAAAAGAGTCGCTTGCAGTCGTAGTTTAGGATAGCCACCGAGTCAAAGCTGGCTTGCTGCAGTTAAACCCCACCATCCCCTTGTTGAAAATGATGCATATGTAGTTAGTTCTGATGTAAGTCTTGCTGGGTAGATTTGTACTCACGTGTGCCTACTTTATGTTTTTGCAGAGAGACTTTAGTCTCACTAGTAGTTCCACGTGGACTTCGACGTTTAGCTTGTTACCTCAGCTACGATCTTGTGCCTCGGCAGGATTGGTAGATAGTCAGGCTTCTCAGCCTTTTTCATTTATAGATGTCTGTACTCAGACATGATAGCTTCCGTTTGTGCTTTGTTTTGTATGCTCTGAATGTTGGGTCATGAGACCCATGTTTGTAATATCTCGCTCCTCGGAGCCTATTGAATAAACTACTTGAGTCGTAGAGTCATTTTGTGATGCCATGTTGTATTGCACATATCGAGCATATTGTGTGTATGTTATTGAAATGCTTGGTATGTGTGGGATCTGACCATCTAGTTGTTTATCTTTAGTAGCCTCTCTTACCGGGAAATGTCTCCTGGTGTTTCCATTGAGCCTTGGTAGCTTGCTACTGCTCCGGAACACTTAGGCTGGCCGGCATGTGTCCTTCTT
>NW_021202110.1:0-1071 GCF_002162155.2 Triticum dicoccoides
CGTGCGTTTGACTCTCCCTGGTAATCGCTCTATCCAAGCTTTGAGAGTTTTTGACTACAACGGTTGCCGATCACCGCCTGCTGCTGGGTAAGAACTGGTAAGAATTTGAGATTTGCTTGACGGATTTGTGACACCCACCACCACCACTTGCTCGTAGTCTGTAGGATCATATTCTTGTGTGTTTCTATTGCTGCTAACCATGCCAGGATCACAAGCCGACGAGATTGACTGGGAGAATTTATCGAACAAGGAGCTTCATGATAAGTTTCAGCAAATGATGACTGAACAGGTGCAAGATGTGCTGAACAATTTTGAAGAGGCCATGGAGAAGATCACTGGCCTTGAGAAGACGTTCGAAACAAAGCTCGATAACAAGTTTAATGAATTGCTCGCGCGTCTTCCACCACCACCACCCGCTGCACCTAACGCACCTCTCCAACAACAACAACAACGACTACCTCCACGTCGCGAAGCAGACCTCCGCCGAGCAAGCCGTGTTCCTCTTGCGTTTGGCCAAACTGTTGGTGCTGCTGTTGATACTTCTGTGGCTCCTGCTGCTGATGCGGAGGAGGATGAGTATGCGGGAGATTATGAGGATGAGGTTGATCAAAACCAGATCTACGAGCAGCTACCAGCACCACCACCAGCAGGTCGACCTCAGGTATATATTCGTAATGGTAGGCCTACACCACCACCTCAGGTACGAGATGATGTCCATATTCCTAAACTGAAATTGAATATTCCACCATTTGAGGGTAGATATGTTCCTGATATATATCTTACTTGGGAGTTAGAAACTGAACAACGATTTACATGTTTACAATATCCTGAGGAGAGACGAGTTGCTGCTGCTGTTTGTGCTTTCACTAGTTTTGCATGTGTATGGTGGTCTGAACATTGTAGATTATATCCTATTCCAACTACTTGGGCTGCTTTGAAAACTGCTATGCGTACGCGTTGGGTTCCACCATATTATCAACGTGAATTGCTTCAAAAATTGCAGCGTTTAAGACAAGGGAAAAATTCTGTAGAAGAATATTATCAAGAATTACAAACTGGCATGATTAGATG
>NW_021202111.1:0-1186 GCF_002162155.2 Triticum dicoccoides
CCCCTGCCCCGTCACCGTCGCCCGCCCCCGCGCGCCGCCACCGCTTTGAGCCGCCGCGCCGCATCGACTCTGTTTTTTTTTCATTTTTATTAGTTTAATTTTTTTGTTCAATGTATATATATATATATGTGTATGTACGTGGCTATATATATGCGGCTCTGTTTTTTTTCTTTTTTATTAGTTTAGTTTTTTTGTTCATATATATATATAATGTATATGTGTATGTATGTGGCTATGTGTATGTAGATGTTCAAAAATTGTTCAGAGCATGTTTTTGTTCATATATGTATTTTTTGTTCATATGTGTATTAATGTTTTCATATATGCAAAAGATAGATTTTTAGAAAAGTTAGGTTTTTTTTTCTGTTCATAGATTTTTTGGTGATATTAATTATTGTAGAATATGCAAATGTTTGTATATTCATATGAACAATGCATTAGGCAAAACCTTTGTTTTTTTCGAAATTTTCTATTTGAGCATTTTTTTTAAAACAAGCAATACTAAAAGAATGAGAGGAAAAAGGAAAATAAGAAGAGGAAGAAAGGAGAAAAAGAGGAGAGGAAGAAGAGGAGAAATAAATAAGAAGAAGAAAAAAGAAGAAAAAGAAAAGGAGAAGAAGAAAGGAATAGAGGAGAAAGAAGAAAAAATAGAAGAAAAAAAATTCTATTTTTTCTTCTTCTCCTCTATTCCTTTCTTCTTCTCCTCTTTTTTTTTCTTCTTTTTTTCTTCTTCTTCTTCCTTCTTCCTTCTTTCTCTTTTCTTCCTTTTCCTTAATTATTTTCCTTTCTCGAGGGAGAAGAAGAAAAAGAAGAGGAGAAGAAGAAAGAAAGGAATAGAGGAGAAAGAAGAAACTTCAACACGAGCTAGGGGGTGGTACCGATACCCCCTCCCCGATAACTCTCGAGGACACCCAAACCCTAGAGAGAAAACGATGTTGGTCTCCTACCCCCTCCCGCCGCGCCCCTACCCGACAAATTAACTCTCTCGAGGCCACCCAAATTTATCAAGTTAAAAGAGCGTTGTCGTCGAGGCCACCCCAAACCCTTGAAGCGTTGTGTCGAGGCGACCCCAAACCCTAGAGAAGCAGCGTCGAGGCCACTAACATGATTCCTTATTGTGATTAGCTAGCTAGTTCTACGTTTGCCACTAATATATATATATATATATATATATATATATATATAT
>NW_021202112.1:0-1190 GCF_002162155.2 Triticum dicoccoides
TGCTAGTGTTGATGACCGACACATAAACGCACCTGTGTGTTCGTCAATCATGGAAATCACACCGGGACCCAAAAAACAGAGTGATAGTCCAAGAAACGTGCCAGAATCGCCCAAAACTGTGAGTGTTGATGACCGACACGTAAGCGCACCTTCGGGTTCAACCACTATGGAAATCACTTCGGGGCCCCAAAACAGTGAGTAAATAGTCCACGAAACGGGCCAGAATCAGCCAAATATGTGAGTTTTGATGACCGACACGAAAATGCACCCCGGGGTTCATAAATCGTGGAAATCACTCTGGGACCCCCAAAACAGAGTTATAGACCAAGAAACGGGCCAGAATCGGCCCAACTGCAATTGTTGATGACCTGCACTTAAGCGCACCTTGGCGTTCAACAACCATGGAAATCGTTTTGGGTTGTAATAGTCCACGAAACGGGTCAGAATCGACAAAACCCGCGAGTGCTGATAACCGACACATAAGCGCACCCGGGGGTTCGTTAATCGTGGAAATCACTACGGGGCCCCAAAACAATGAGTAATAGTCCACGAAATGGGCCAGAATCGGCCAAAACTGCTAGTGTTGATGACCGACATGTAAACACACTACATGGTTCATTAATCATGGAAATCACTCCGAGACCCGAAAACAGTGAGTAATAGTCCACGAAACGGGCCAGAATCGGCCGAAACTATGACTGTCGACGACCGACACGTAAACGCACCATGGGGTTCAACCACTATGGAATCGCTTCGGGACACCTAAATGATGAGTAATAGTCCACGAATCGCGTCAGAATCGGCCAAAACTGTGAGTGTTGACAACAGAGATGCAACCGCACCCCGGGGATTGTAAATCCTGGAAATCGCTCTGGGACCCCCAAAACTAAGTGATAGACCAAGAAACGGGCCAGAATCGGCCCAAGTGCAATTGTTGATGACCTGCACTTAAGCGCACCTTGGGCTTCAACAACCATGGAAATCGTTTTGGGGCGTAATACTCCATGAAACGGGTTAGAATCGACAAAAACCACGAGTGCTGATAACCGACACATCAGCGCACCCGGGGGTTCGTTAATCGTGGAAATCACTCTGGGGACCCAAAACAATGAGTAATAGTCCACGAAACGGGCTAGAATCGGCCAAAACTGCTAGTGTTGATGACCGACACATAAACGCACCCGTGTGTT
>NW_021202113.1:0-1332 GCF_002162155.2 Triticum dicoccoides
ACCGAGGTCTTTCATTGAAAAACTTTTATTCAAGTATCCCTTTATGCTATCCAGAAATTCTATATCATTTCCAATCAGTAATATGTCATCCACATATAATATCAGAAATGCTACAGAGCTCCCACTCACTTTCTTGTAAATACAGGCTTCTCTGAAAGTCTGTATAAAACCAAATGCTTTGATCACACTATCAAAACGTTTATTCCAACTCCGAGAGGCTTGCACCAGTCCATAAATGGATCGCTGGAGCTTGCACACTTTGTTAGCTCCCTTTGGATCGACAAAACCTTCTGGTTGCATCATATACAACTCTTCTTCCAGAAATCCATTCAGGAATGCAGTTTTGACATCCATTTGCCAAATTTCATAATCATAAAATGCGGCAATTGCTAACATGATTCGGACGGACTTAAGCATCGCTACGGGTGAGAAGGTCTCATCGTAGTCAATTCCTTGAACTTGCCGAAAACCTTTTGCGACAAGTCGAGCTTTGTAGACAGTAACATTACCATCAGCGTGAGTCTTCTTCTTAAAAATCCATTTATTCTCAATTGCTTGCCGATCATCGGGCAAGTCAACCAAAGTCCATACTTTGTTCTCATACATGGATCCCATCTCAGATTTCATGGCTTCAAGCCACTTTACGGAATCTGGGCTCACCATCGCTTCTTCATAGTTCGTAGGTTCATCATGATCTAGTAGCATGACCTCCAGAACAGGATTACCGTACCACTCTGGTGCGGATCTTACTCTGGTTGATCTACGCGGTTCAGTAGTATCTTGATCTGAAGTTTCATGATCATTATCATTGGCTTCCTCACTAACTGGTGTAGGTGTCACTGAAACAGTTTTCTGTGATGAACTACTTTCCAGTAAGGGAGCATGTACAGTTACCTCGTCAAGTTCTACTTTCCTCCCACTCACTTCTTTCGAGAGAAACTCCTTCTCTAGAAATGATCCATTCTTAGCAACGAATGTTTTGCCTTCGGATCTGTGATAGAAGGTGTACCCAACAGTTTCCTTTGGGTATCCTATGAAGACACATTTCTCCGATTTGGGTTCGAGCTTATCAGGTTGAAGCTTTTTCACATAAGCATCGCAGCCCCAAACTTTAAGAAACGACAACTTTGGTTTCTTGCCAAACCACAGTTCATAAGGCGTCGTCTCAACGGATTTTGATGGTGCCCTATTTAACGTGAATGCGGCCGTCTCTAAAGCATATCCCCAAAATGATAGCGGTAAATCAGTAAGAGACATCATAGATCGCACCATATCTAGTAAAGTACGATTACGACGTTCGGACACACCATTACGCTGTGGTGTTCCGGGTGG
>NW_021202114.1:0-1607 GCF_002162155.2 Triticum dicoccoides
CAAAGCCAAAGGCTTCAAGGGATATGGTGAGACGCACAACTGGACTCACATTACCCCCGTCTCGCAGCTTCCCTATTTCAAGAACCTCAAACTTCCTTACAATATTGATGTGATGCACACCGAAAAGAATGTGGCACAATCCCTTTTCCACATGATCCTGAACATTCCTGATAAGACGAAGGATAATTTTAAATCTAGAGCCGATCAACAGAGAATTTGTGATAGACCACGCCTGAACATGAAGCCTCCCACAGGCGGTCGAAAAAACTGGTTCAAGCCAGATGCTGACTTTGTCCTTAAACCACCAGAAAAAAAAGAAGTACTTATCTGGCTGAAACAAGTTTTGAAGTTCACCGATGGTTATGCATCGAATATAAGTAAGGGAGTCAATCTTTCAACGGGCAAAGTGACCGGCCTGAAGAGTCATGACTACCATGTATGGATTGAGCGGATAATGCCGGTGATGGTTCGAGGCTATGTCCCCGAGCATGTCTGGTGAGTGCTTGCCGAGCTTAGCCATTTCTTCCGCACGCTCTGTGCTAAAGAAGTATGTAAAGAGGTGATTGAAAAATTGCATAAGAAGGCACCGGAGTTGATAGTCAAGCTAGAGAAGATCTTTCTGCCAGGCTTCTTTACTCCGATGACACATCTCATTCTGCACCTCGCGAACGAGGTATTGTTGGGGGGCCTGTGCAGAATCGCTGGCAGTACAGCCCTAAGAGGCAGAACAAGCATCTCCGACGGAAATGTGGAAACAAAGCTAAGATTGAAGCTTCCATAGCTGAGGCAGTTATCCTGGAGGAGGTGTCAGACCTCAGGACATCATACTATCCAGACAATGTTCCCCATCTGCATAACAAGGTGCCTCGATACAATATAGAAGAGCCCAAGTATCAACCCAGGCTCGATCTATTCAACGCACAAGGTGGGAGGGCTGGGGACTCAAAATCTTATAACATGCCACAACAAGAGTGGGAGGACCTCATGTTCTATATCTTGCACAACATCAAGGAAGTCGAGGAAGTGTGGACGAGGTAATACCACTACACCATTCCTTTATGTCTTGCACATCATCATGTTCCATGTTCACTTAGTCTTGGTCTAACACCGCTTTTCTTTTTTTAGTGATTTCGTTCAAGAGGAATGGACGGGAGTGAATCCTCCTATTGAGGCGGAGGCACTTACTCTTCGCCATCATGGAAACCCTGGACGTAAAAATTTTGTTGCTTGGTTCATGGAGAAAGTAATTTTCCACACTCCCCTATTAAATACCTAGTTCAACATTTATTAGTTAACCGAACTAATGCACGCAACAATTTCCATTATACTTGTAGGGAAAAGATTCGAACATATCTATGGATGATGAATTGAGATGGGTTTCCATGGGTTTTGACCATGCCGTCATGACATGTAAAAAGTATGATGTGAATGGGTATCGCTTCCATACAAAGGAGCACCAAAACAGCCGGCCCGATCCCAAAACTATAAATACCGGAGTGTACACCCCCAGTCAAAATTCAGTAGACTACTACGAAAGGGTACAAAATATATACGAGGTTAAATTCCGCCAGGGGCGTGAGACCCTAAGTCTGCCTGTGTTCAAATGC
>NW_021202115.1:0-755 GCF_002162155.2 Triticum dicoccoides
GGGAAAAGACCGGCATCTGATGACGAACCAAACTACTATGTACGCTTAATTAGGGCAATGAACGAGATTTTTTTTTTAAATGCAATGCGCCATGCTTCGCAGACAAAGTGTGTGGAAAAGATTAAGGCTTGGTCCAATAACACGTACACTATCATTCAAAAGATAGTTGAGATGTGGGACAAGTTTCATCCAAATATTGGTTGCAGTCAATTACGAAGTAAAACCTTGGGTAACAATATACCGTAGACAGTAATTTGAAGCAAATGGTCGCACTCACACTCAAGCTCCTCGCGTCCGGGCAGTGGAAGCACTCCAAAGGCTGGCTGGCCCTCGCAGCACTCGCGATTGTGTTGAGTGGCACAATGCAAGTGATTCTGGGCGAGATGCTCGGGGGGCCCTAGGACAGCACGACTTGGGATCAGACTCTGGAGATCGGCAACGTCGGCTTGGGATCGTCGCATGTAGCGCTACACTGTGCTTGGAGTACCTTCATGGCGACGAGGATGGCCTACTGAGTTATGGAGCTTCATGGGGGCCAAAGGGGGCCATTGCCCCCCCCCCCCCCGCCCCCGACTCTAGGAAAACTATTCAGTGTGGCTTAGTGAGCTTGTTTCCTGCTTAGTGAGCTACTACTATTCCGTCAGGAAAAGGGGAGAGAGAGCGCGCAGAGCAGAGGAGGAGCATGGCCAAAGGATCCACTGCGGCGGTGGCGGAGGCGGCCGGGTATGTAGTTCATCAGTTCCCTTCCCTTCCCT
>NW_021202116.1:0-728 GCF_002162155.2 Triticum dicoccoides
GCGAAAAATCACTATAATGGCGAGTGTCTCAAAACTCTTCCTAGCTCAAACTGACAGGATGGGCACGAAATTTTTTCGACCAATTTTTTTTTTTTTCGGCTGCCCGGACCCAAAAACTGGAAACGGGTCAAAAAAAACTTCCTATAGTGGCACCTGTCTCAAAACACTCAGAAACACCTAAAAATAGGATAGCCAGAAATTTTTTCGAAAAATGCGTTTTCGAAAAATTTTGGGCCTAAACGGAGCGTGGCTACCCGACAAGGAAACCTACTCCGGCAAGGAAACACGAATCGGAATCTAGATGGATCCCGAAAACAAACCTAATAAGCAAAGAACTCGATTTGGTGGTGGATATATGGTGGTGGTATATGGCAGCGGTGGTGGTAGCGGTGGTAGTATATGGATATGGATCGGTGGTGGTATATGGACACGGATTGGTGGTGGTATATGGATACGGATTCGAAGCGGTGGCGGATAAGCGGTGGTAGATGGCAGGGGCGATGATGATGGTGCGGCGGCGGCGTGACAACTTATGACCAGAACTCGAAACTCTAAAAGACTAGACTCTAAGACCAGCAACTAGACACGACGATGCAACCGCAAATTCAACAAAGCAAAACCCTAAAAAGATTATGCAAGGCTCAGATTGGTTCGGATATGATGAACTAACCCTAAATTTTTTTTTTGTGGCTTTTTCGTGGACTATAGGTATGAAGAGCAGACTCGAT
>NW_021202117.1:0-4693 GCF_002162155.2 Triticum dicoccoides
AATGGACACCGGTCTGTAGCACGGTAAGAATAATCTGTCACGCAGCATGCATGCAGATTCTGCTGCAGTGTACGCATGTATGCTAGCTACTCCTACTCGACTGTCTAGGTAATAATCCTACTTACTCTAGCCTGCGCAACGGCGGCTCAATGGAGAGGCGGTGATGAGGAGGATCAGACGCTTCCAGCACTGACGAATCACTCGAATTACTCCACTACAGGAAGATCAAGGTCAGGTACAGAGATTGCGGAAGGAGAAAGGAGGATGTACATGAGGTAGAGGAGGAGGTATGTGAAGAGGAGGCTGCCGTTGCCGTTTCTGATCCAAGGCCGGACAACCCTTTGCTGCCGCTCTCCCATGAATACTTGTAGTCAGCTTCCCTCGGTGTGGCAACTAGCTAGGCCCGGCCCATGTGCCGATCGATGGTGGGTTTGCTGACGCGGTAGTAATTGGGACACTGACATTCCCTATCCCTTGAGATTCGGCTTGCCCTCAAGCCGATGCCACTAAGGAACCGTCATGCTTGCTGACCACCACGGAACATGCCACGACAATGATCAGTCTCGTCCGATGAGTGAGAAGGCCAAACTGACAAAGTGCTTCCGCCTGGGTCCCAGGGCTGCTCAATGACTATCTTTATACATCTTCGTATGCCACAAATCATAAGGAGCCTGCTTCTTTTCTTCAGGATTATCTATTTGTCGCACTTCATTGGTCTCCTCTGGTTCGTTCATGTCATCAGTATGCTTGTTGTAAATATCTATATAAAATGCTCTGTCCATCCTTTTTGTATTACCATCTTGAGTCTGCTCTTTTGCATGGCTTTTTCCTGTTCGTTGTACTACTCTCACTTCCTGTGAACTAGTATCCTCAGCCATTTTACCCTCTTCAGCATTATTTGCATGTAGTACTGCAGCCATGGCCCCAGCAATAAGCTATCTTAGGTGAGCCTCAAAGTGAGATGTACTGATATCATAAGTATCAATGTTGGTTAGAGCAATAGCTGACCATGGGGGCTTGGGTTGCAATAACACCAAATGCTCCCTGAATATTTCCACGGTTAGAGCAAGCATATCCCATGGAAACCATAGGAAGTCAAGCAAACATATGAAAGGTTCCTCCATGGGATTTAGCTCACAACAGCAAACTTGAATAAACTCCTCATCTCTGAACAAGAATAAAACTAGCCTGACACTAGACCCTGAAACATCATGTGGTTGATTATGTATACCTGAATAGGGCTCATCAAGATAGCCTGCATGTGAATGATATTTGAAAGAGGGCCACGGTCTAGGCCTGAACAAGTGTCCCATGTGACTGATCCTCACTCGTACATGTGACATTCGAATGATATTCTCAGCTGCTGCACGATCCGAAGGGTGCCCATACTACAACTTTGCACCCGAGAAACGACAGAAAGACTCTTCCATGGAATTCGACAGGCGATAAGGAACTTGAGATGAACTCACATCGCTGAATGATAATGGTACTATCTCAACACTGAACCCTGAAACTTCATGTTGCTGGTGATGTGTACATGAAATGGCTCCTCGTGATAACCTGCAACTGAATCATTTCTAAGTGACGGTCTTGATCTGAATAGGTATTCCATGTGACTGCTCTTGTAAGTAATTTTTTGCAGGCGGCACCAGGATTCCCTCATGAGATATGGATCAGTAGAACCATGAGCACTAAACTGAAATTCCACCATCGGTATCTCTGACCATAATTGCACTGCTTGGCATTTTCTTAGTTGCGTGCCCTCATGAAAGCAATCGAACAACGACCATGGGCATGGTCTGGATATACAAGAACTCAAGTAAACTATTTTTATGGGAAATGCCCTATCACCACCCAAATTCCGAGGCTGCCATTTTGTACCATGGAAACAACTGAAGGGTTCAAGCAGCAAATTTGTAGAGGATCATCATATCTGATCAACAATGGAACTAGTGCAGAGCAGACATATGGGACTTCAAGTGACTAGTTGCAACCGAAAGGTTAAAGATAGCTTGCATCCGAATGTACAGAAAGTTGCTCCCATTCTGCTTGACTGAAACCTCCAGAAATGCCCAATAACAGATGCTGCACTGGGGGGTTGAAGTGTTTCTTAGTTTTATGTACTGTTGCATGATTGGTTGTGCAATCCGGTCAATAGGAAGACTTGGGTAGTTCTGGCTGGGGGGATTCATGATTCTGATCAGGGACACAACAAGCCCCCAACTAACCCCCCCACCCCCCGACACCCAAGCTGCATCTTTGGATCTTGATACTAATGGATAGGATCCTCCCAGGGTACATCTCTGAACATCAACCCAGTTAATCAAGGAGTGAAGCAGGTACCTCCATGTGATTGCATGTGTGTACTGAACATGGCTCTTCCTCGTAGCTTGTGTCTAACACATGCTTGGACGACGGCCAGGGACTAGGCCTGTAGAGATGTCCCACTTGACCGAACTGTACTTGTATGTGCGGTGGCCAGGGACGTTCCCCCGGCGGAATCGCTCCCCCGGAAGGCAAAAGTGCTCATGCCCAAGTTCCGCCTCGAGATGGCAGCGCTCCCTCCTGAAAGTCCTCTCATTATTTTTTTAGGTCAAAAGACCTTAAGTACCATAAGATGGGCACCAGAGGTGTGCTGGGCTGGCCACAACCCAACAAGGTGTGCTTGGGGGACCTGGCGCGCCCTGGTGTCTTGTGGTCACCAGGTGGCCCCCCTCCGGTGGTTATTTGCAACGGTATTTATTAAATATTCCAAAATAATTCTCCGGAAAGTTTCAACTCAGTTGGAGATGTGCAGAATTGGTATCTCTGACATTGGTTTTTCAGGTCCAGAATTCCAGCAGCCGGCCTTGTCCCTCTTTGTGTAAACCTTGCATAATATGAGAGAAAAGGCATCAGAATTACTCCATAAAGCATTATTATGCATAAAAACATTATAAATAACAGTAGGAAATCATGATGCAAAGTGGACATGTCAACTTCCCGAAGCTTAGACCTCGCTTGTCCTCAAGCGAAAGCCGATATCGAAAAATATGTCCACATGATTTGGGAGAGGTGTTGATAAAAACAAAATACGAACAATGTCGCATCATGTTTATTATTATAACTGCAGCAAACTTTATCATAAAACTTTTATCATATAACTTCATCATATGACTTCTCATGAACAAGTTAAAATTCATCACCATAAACCTTATTGAAAACCAACAAACTATGTTCTCAGTCAACTTTGCAACTACAATTCATCATATTTTCAGGAAGGGTTTCATGTCGAAACCTCTTGGCAAGTCCACATACTCAACCATCATTTAGTATTCTATGAAAGCTAACACTCACAACATACCCATGAGCAAAACATTTAACCGGACAAATAGAAAGATAGGGGCTTATAGTTTTGCCTCCCAATATATTCTCCTCAATGGTGATGTCAACAATAATAACTAATGCTCAATCATATCCGACTAGATATTTGCTCTTACATCTTTCCCCAACACATGATGCTTCCAAAAAGAGAAAATAAAAAGGAACAGTAAAGAATAATTTGACTCTTGCATAAAAGTAAATACATAAAAATAAAAGATAGTGTAAGGGCATATTTATCCCTAAGTGTTTTGGTGATTGATGACAATGCTTTTGCGGACTAATCGTGTGCCTTGACTTTCTCAGACGTTTGGTCGCTAGGCACAAGACGGTTCGGTGCCCCTCGAAGACTATTGAAGACGGCGTTTTTCTACGTTTCTTTTTGGCGGATTTGAGTCGTAGGAGAGCTGTACTATTAAGAGGGGGTCCGCGTCGGAAAGGTTCGGGTGGAATCATCACGTACACGTTTCCTTCCTTGTCTCCACCTTTCCCTTGCTCTTTGGAGCAACCCCCGTTTATCCTCTATGCGATTGTCCTGGCTGCTGTTGCTGAGCTTGAGGTGTTGGAAATATGCCCTAGAGGCAATAATAAAAGCATTATTATTATATTTCCTTGTTCATGATAATTGTCTTTTATTCATGCTATAATTGTATTATCCGGAAATCGTAATACACGTGTGAATATATAGACCATAGCATGTCCCCAGTGAATAAATTATTATTCTGTTTACATGAATAGGACCTTCGATGGTCATACACCCAATGAACATAGTTTGCTGGATCTCGATCGTAGTGATACAATTCATAATATTGATGCCAAAAAGATGAAACGTTAATAATGATAGTGCAACTTATTTGTGGCACTGCCGTTTGTGTCATACCGGTGTAAAGCGCATGAAGAAATTCCATAAAGATGGATTATCGGAATCACTTGGTTATGAATCATTTGATGCTTGCGAACCGTGCCTTTTGGGCAAGATGACTAAAACTCCGTCCTCCGGAACAATGGAACAAGCTACTAACTTATTGGAAATAATACATACCGATGTATGCGATCCAATGAGTGTTGATGCTCGTGGCCAGTATCGTTATTTTCTGACCTTCACAAGATAATTTGAGCAGATAACTTGATGAAACATAAGTCTGAAATAGTTGAAAGGTTCAAAGAATTTCAGAGAGAAGTGGAAAATCATCGTAACAAGAAAATAAAGTTTCTATGATTTGATCGTGGAGACAAATATTTGAGTTACGAGTTTGGCCTTCATATAAAACAATGTGGAATAGTTTCACAGCTCACGCCACCTGGAACACCACAGCGTAATGGTGTGTCCGAA
>NW_021202118.1:0-1015 GCF_002162155.2 Triticum dicoccoides
GATCTACAAGGGTATGTAGATGCACTCTCTTTCTACTTGTTGCTGGTCTCTCCATAGATAGATCTTGGTGACACGTAGGAAAATTTTGAATTTCTGCTACGTTCCCCAACAGTGGTATCAGAGCTAGGTCTATTGCGTAGATTCTTTGCACGAGTAGAACACAAAGTAGTTGTGGGCGTTGATGTTGTTCAATATGCTTACCGTTACTAGTCCAATCTTGTTTCGACGGTATTGTGGGATGAAGCGGCCCGGACCGACCTTACACGTACTCTTACGTGAGACAGGTTCCACCGATTGACATGCACTTGGTGCATAAGGTGGCTAGCGGGTGCCAGTCTCTCCCACTTTAGTCGGAACGGATTCGATGAAAAGGGTCCTTATGAAGGGTAAACAGCAATTGGCATATCACGTTGTGGTCTTGCGTAGGTAAGAAACGTTCTTGCTAGAAACCCATAGAAGCCACGTAAAACATGCAACAACAATTAGAGGACGTCTAACTTGTTTTTGCAGGGTATGCTATGTGATGTGATATGGCCAAGAAGAATGTGATGAATGATATGTGATGAATGAGATTGATCATGTTCTTGTAATAGGATTCACGACTTGCATGTCGATGAGTATGACAACCGGCAGGAGCCATAGGAGTTGTCTTTATTTATTGTATGACCTGCGTGTCATTGAAGAACGCCATGTAAACTACTTTACTTTATTGCTAAACGCGTTAGTCATAGAAGTAGAAGTAGTCGTTGGCGTGACAACTTCATGAAGACACGATGATGGAGATCATGGTGTCGTGCCGGTGACGATGATGATCATGGAGCCCCGAAGATGAAGATCAAAAGGAGCAAAATGATATTGGCCATATCATGTCACTATTTGATTGCATGTGATGTTTATCATGTTTATGCATCTTGTTTGCTTAGGACGACGGTAGTAAATAAGATGATCCCTTACAAAATTTCAAGAAGTGTTCTCCCCTAACTGTACACCGTTGCTACAGTTCGTCGCTTCTAAG
>NW_021202119.1:0-1589 GCF_002162155.2 Triticum dicoccoides
CGAGGCGTGGCGCGCGCCCGAAGAGCTCCGGCCACCTCCTGCTTACCTGCTCGCCGCTGGAGGCACCCGAGGGAGCCACGCACTCCCCCCCCCTCGTTCCCCACGACCTCTCTCACTCTCCCGTAGCTCTCCCTCGCTCCTCCCTCTCCTCTGCTCTCTCTCCCTCACGCGACCGAATGGAGGCCGTCGCCGCCGACCAGCGCTCGCGCGGCCACAACCACCGTCTCGTCTCCCCGACGCCTCCCAGAGCTCCGCCGGTCCTCCCTCGTCCTCCTCGTCGTCTCACGCGACCAGAAGAGCCCCGGAACGCCGCCCCCGACGTTTTCCCCCTCGCCGGCCGCCGAGGATCTTCTTCGTCGATTTGGCCACTCCGACGCGCCCCCGAGCCCACTAACCCTCCCTGCAGCTCCGCGGTGAGCCCTCGACCCGATTCCCCCTCTCCCCGTGCCCCACCTCCCTCTCTAGCTAGCCCCACCACCTTGCCCGAGAATCCCTCACCGCCGGCCATGGCGCCGTCGCGGCCACAGCCGTCACCGCTTGCTTATGAGCCCGCCAACGCGCTCAGCGCATTCGAAGGAGCTCAAATCACCCAACTGCTGCTCCTCCCATGCTCTGTGGCATAGTACCCGTCGATAGCCGAACTCCGGCGGCTGCAAAAGAGCTCGCCGCCGTTAACTCCGGCCACCCCAGCACCAAACACCGCCACCGTTGGATGCGCCACATCGCCAGCTACTCGTAGCACCCACCCGCGCATCAAACCGTGGCCGGAGCAGCGTTTCCGACGCCCTCCGCCGTTGCTGGCGTCGCCGGCGACAAGCCGCGGGTCAACTCCGGCGGGTTTGACCCGGGGTTTGACCCCCTGACGTGTGGGCCCAGGCGCCTGGTTGATTAGGGTTAGATTAGTTAGCGTTAATTAACCTAGCTAATTAGATAGGCCACTGACATGCGGGCCCCGCCCGGCTAACTAAGTTAGTTAGGGCTAACTAACCTGGTTAGTTGACTGGGTCACTGACCAGTGGACCCCACTGGTCAGGTTTGACCTGGACCCGCCTAGTTGACCTGCTGACATCAGCATGACCTAGTGCTGACGCAATAAATCATTTTCTGGATTTGTTATAATTCAGGAAATTCCAGAAAATGCCTAAAACTTCAATAAATCATAGAAAATTAACCGTAACTCCAAATTAAATAATTTATATATGAAAAATTATCAGAAAAATTCAAGGAATCCATTTGTACCATTTTCATGCATGTTAGAACAACTTATAGCTGCTGTTTAGCACAAATCAATTAAAGGACATTTAAATAATCACATATGGAGTTTGAATTTGAATCTTGTATTCAAACCAACCCCATTTAACTTGTTGCTAGTTACATTAGCTCAAAACACATTCATATTGCCATGTCATAGCATGCATCATTTTGAGCATTGCATTGATTGTGTTTTTCTGTGTTGCCGGTATTTGTCCCCTCTCGATAGACGTGATACCGATGATGTGATCGTTGACACTGATGAAGACTCAATGCTATCTTCAGAAGTGCCAGGCAAGCAAAACCCCCTTGTTCATTCCGATAAAATCCCACTCTCT
>NW_021202120.1:0-1609 GCF_002162155.2 Triticum dicoccoides
ACTTCAAGCGAAAGCCGACGTGGGTGTAGACCACAACCTACCTAAACACTCAAGTCTCTAGTCCAGGTTTATCGCCTATTCGGGTTCCATCCATGAGGAGATCCGGCCGGAGTTTCGCTCACAGCCCCAAACGATGTGAACAGGGTTCCCGAGATACCAAACGGGCATCCGGTACACCGTGCCACGTACCTACCGCATCACAGCCCACCCCTACGGTCAGCGCTGTCCACGGCCTCCAGTAAGCTACAAACACCAGAAACTACTTGCAACTCCTGGACAGAGGACTAGGGTGAATAAGAAGTCGAGCGGGGTCATATTTCAGGGCCCAATGTATGGTAGTAGCTGAGTCATGGATCACAAACACAGAACTCAGTTCCTAAGGACGGCTTCAATGAGACAACCCACCATGTACTCCTACATGGCCTCTCACCGCTACCTTTACCAAATCGTATTCACACACTTAGCTCACACACAGTAGGACATGTTCACACGCCTCTGATTCATCCCCGATGAATCAGACCTGACTCAACTCTAAGCAGTAGCAGGCATGACAAACAAACATGAATGAGTAGGCACAACAGGGCTCAAACAGCTCCTACTCATGCTAGTGGGTTTCATCTATTTACTGTGGCAATGACAGGTCATGCAAAGGATAAAGGGGTTCAGCTACCGCAGCAAGTAACAGTTGAATCGGTGTTGTCCTAATGCAGTAAAAGAGAGCAGGAGCGAGAGAGTAGGATTGTATCGGAATGAACAAGGGGGTTTTGCTTGCCTGGCACTTCTGAAGATAACATTGAGTCTTCATCAGTGTCAACGATCACATCATCGGTATCACGTCTATCGAGAGGGGACAAATACCGGCAACACAGAAGAACACAATGCAATGCACAAAATGATGCATGCTATGACATGGCAATATGAATGTGTTTTGAGCTAATGCAACTAGCAACAGATTAAATGAAGTTGGTTTGAATACAAGATTCAAATTCAAACTCCATATGTGATTATTCAAATGCCATTCACTTCATTTGCCCTAAACAGTAGTGATAAGTTGTTCTAACATGCATGAAAATGGTACAGATGGATTCCTTGAATTTTTCTGATAATTTTTCATATATAAATTATTTAATTTGGAGTTACGGTTGAATTTCTATGATTTTTAGAAGTTTATACAATTTTCTGGAATTTATAAATTATTTCCTAATTTATTTTAATTCCAGAAAGGAATTATTGCGTCAGCATGACCTTATCCTGACGTCATCAGGTCAACAGGGCGGGTCCAGGTCAAACCTGACATGTGGGGGCCACACGTCAGTGGCACAGGGCTAGTTAGTGTCAATGACAGGTGGGGCCGGGTCAAAGGCCACGTCAGCGCGGTCAAAGCTGACGCGTGGGGCCACTGCAATTAGATTAAACCTAATCTATTTTAGTTAGCCGGTTAGTTAGGCGGTGGGGCCCGGCTGTCTGTGACACGATGCGGTGGTTAGTGGCTAATTAAGCCAGCCACGTCAGCTGGCCGGAGATTAGCCGGCGACGACCACAGAGCACGGCGGGGGCACGCCGGACTTGCGCTAAAGGCGACGGAGGCGGCGGCTGAGGGCACCGGGGC
>NW_021202121.1:0-1188 GCF_002162155.2 Triticum dicoccoides
AAAACTAAGTTTGGATTATATGAGTGGTTAGTCATGCCTTTTGGGTTAACTAATGCACCTAGTACTTTCATGAGATTAATGAACAAAGTTTTACGTGCTTTCATTGGACGATTTGTGGTAGTTTACTTTGATGACATATTGATTTATAGCAGATCTTTGGAAGAATATTTGGAACATTTACGTGCTGTTTTTATTGCTCTACGTGATGCACGTTTGTTTGGTAACCTTGGGAAGTGCACCTTTTGCACCGACCGAGTATCTTTTCTTGGCTATGTTGTTACTCCACAGGGAATTGAAGTTGATAAAGCCAAGATTGAAGCTATTGAGAGTTGGCCGCAGCCCAAAACGGTCACACAAGTGAGGAATTTTCTTGGCCTCGCTCGATTCTATAGGCGTTTTGTGTGAGATTTCAGCACCATTGCTGCACCTCTCAATGAGCTTACAAAGAAAGATGTGCCTTTTCTTTGGGGTACCGCACAGGAAGAAGCCTTCACGGTATTGAAAGATAAGTTGACACATGCTCCTTTAGTCCAACTTCCTGATTTTAATAAGACTTTTGAGCTTGAATGTGATGCTAGTGGAATTGGATTAGGAGGTGTGTTATTACAAGATGGCAAACCTGTTGCATACTTTTCTGAAAAATTGAGTGGGCCTAGTCTGAATTATTCTACTTATGATAAAGAATTATATGCTCTTGTTCAGACTTTAGAAACATGGCAACATTATTTATGGCCCAAAGAATTTGTTATACATTCTGATCATGAATCTTTGAAACATATTAAAAGTCAAGCTAAGCTGAATCGTAGACATGCTAAATGGGTTGAATTCATTGAGACTTTCCCTTATGTCATTAAACACAAGAAGGGAAAAGAAAATGTTATTGCTGATGCATTGTCTCGTCGCTATACTATGCTTTCACAACTTGACTTCAAAATATTTGGTTTGGAGACCATCAAAGATCAATATGTGCATGATGCTGATTTTAAAGATGTAATGCAGAATTGTAAAGAAGGAAGAATGTGGAACAAGTTTGTTGTTAACGATGGATTTGTGTTTCGTGCTAACAAGCTATGCATTCCAGCTAGCTCCGTTCGTCTTTTGTTGTTGCAGGAGGCGCATGGAGGAGGATTAATGGGATACTTTGGCGTGAAGAAGACGGAGGACGTACTTGCTACACATTTCTTTTGG
>NW_021202122.1:0-1200 GCF_002162155.2 Triticum dicoccoides
TGAGTGTTGATGACCGACACGTAAGCGCACCTTGGGGTTCAACAACTATGGAAATCGCTTCCGGACCACAAAACGGTGAATAATGGTCCATGAAACGGGTCAGAATTGGCCAATACTGTGAGTGTTGACGATGGACATGTAAACGCACCCCGAGGATCGTCAATCGTGGAAATCGCTTTGGGACCCCAAAACGCAGATTAATAGTGCACGAAATGGACCAGAATCGGCCAAAATTGTGAGTGTTGATTACCGACACGTAAACGCACCCCGGGGTCCGTTAATCGTGGTAATCACTTCGGTACCCGAAAATGGTGAGTAATAGTCCAAGAGACGGACCAGAATTGGCCAAAATTGTGAGTGTTGATGACCAACATGTAAACGCACCCCAGGATACGACAACCATCGAAATCGCTTTGGGACACCAAAATGGTGAGTAATAGTCCATGAAACAGGCAAGAATCAGCCAAAACTGTGAGCGTTGACACCCCGGGGTTCGACAACCATGGAAATCGCTTCGGGACCCCAAAGTTGACCACGAAACGGGTCAGAACTGACAAAAACGACGAGTGTTGATGACCGACACGTAAACGCACCCCGTGGTTCGTCTATCATGGAAATCACTCCGGGACACCAAAACAGTGAGTAATAGTCCACGAAACGGGCCAGAATCAGCCAAAACTACGAGTGTTGATGACCGACACGTAAACGCACCCCGGGGTTCGTTAGTCGTGGAAATCACTTCGGGACCTGAAAATGGTGAGTAATAGTGCATGAAACGGATCAGAATTGGCCAAAATTGTGAGTGTTGATGATTGACAAGTAAACGCATCCCGGGGTTCGACAACAATGGAAATCGCTTTTGGACCCCAAAACTGAGTAATAGTCCATGAAACGGGTCAGCATCGACAAAAACCGCGAGTGTGGATGACCGACACATAAGCGCACCTTGGGATTCGACAATCATGGAAATCGCTTTGGGACCCCAAAACGGTGAGTAATAGTCCACGAAACATGTCAGAATCGACAAAAACTGCGAGTGTTGATGATCGACACGTAAACGCATCCCAGGGTTCGTTAATTGTGGAAATCACCCTGGGATCCCAAAGCAGTGAGTAATAGTCCACGAAACAGGCCAGGATCGGCCAAAACTGCGAGTGTTGATGACCGACACGTAAGCGCACCTTGGGGTTCAACAACTGT
>NW_021202123.1:0-845 GCF_002162155.2 Triticum dicoccoides
GCTCCCGAGCTCCTGCACCTCGTCGCCAACCCCCTCACCGAGCCACGTGACCGGAAGGGCCCCGAGCAGCCGCCATCGTCATCATCCCCAAGCTTCGGCCCGGCGCCATTCTCCGTCGAATTCGGCCACTCCGGCGCGCCCCCGAGCCCACTGACCCCCCCTACAGCTCCGCGGTGAGCCTCTGTGCAGAACCCCTCTCTCTCCCCTCGTGTTTGCGAGCCCTAGGCCATAGTTCCGTCGAGACCGAGACCTCACCGGCGCCGGACTTGTCGCCGTCGTCGTTTTGGTTCACCTCCGTCCAAACCGAGCACGCAGACGTACTCAGAGCACTCCCAGGAGCCCGTAGCGCCCACCAACCCCTCCTCCCATGCACCATAGCGCCGGTCCCGTGAACCCTCGAGCTCCGGCCGCCGCCGGGGTCGATACCGCGCTCAACTCCGGCCACCCCACGCCCTCTCGTGGCTCCCCCTAGATGCGCGGGAGCACGGGCTTCCTCCTGGTGCCCTCAGGGTGCCCAACCGCAGCCTGTAGTGCCAACCCGAGCTACTCCGGCGAGGTTCCGCCGTCGCCGTGGTCGCCGGCGTCACTCGCCGACGTGGCCACTTAATTAGGGCGTAAACACCTCGCTAATCACCCACTAGAGCCACTGCCAAGTGGGCCCCCGTGCCTAATTAATTAGTTTAACCTCTCTGTTTAGATTAGTACTAATTTTGTGGGCCCCATAGGTCAGTTTGACCTGGCCCCGTCACACTTTGACCGACCCCACACGTCGGAGTTGACCAGGCTGATGTGTCCGTTGACTGGGCCCACCTGCCAGCGACCTAAACGAGCCCTAAGTCACTGAC
>NW_021202124.1:0-1178 GCF_002162155.2 Triticum dicoccoides
GGGGGGGGGGGTTATTAAAGAGATAAGTCAATACTCACATATTTTCTTAAGATTTCTTTGGTTTCTGGCATCAGTTTTTCATTGCAAGGGTGAGCAACCATGTAGTAAGTTAGACTCTCGCGCAGGCTCTTTGCATGCTCCTGTTTTTGTTTTACATAAAAATAACAGTTAACTTGAAGTAAAAAAGGAAAAAACATGTTATATTGGTGTAAAAACGCAGCAGGATATAAGAATAAAAAAAAAGATAAACACCTGTGAGAGACTAAAAAAAATGAGCCTGACAAAAAACATAAAAAAGGATGAGGTTTTAAGCAGCAAAAAGTTGAGCTACATTACATGGATATGCGATGTGTGTGTTATCAGTTGAACAAAAAAATAATACAAAAAAGACGAAAAGGGGTGGTTGCTATGACTTACGGGTTCGAAACACAAAGTGTTGTCTCCATCATGTCCTTGTACCAACTTCATTGTGAAGATCCCACTATCTGCCCTGCAATTCATAATTATGTTTTTCACATCACTGAAGTTAGATGGAAAAAAAAACTGAAAAGGATCATGCATAAAATTGCTTGAGTATTTCAGTCGTTGGATTGCATTACTCTTTAGTTGAAGAGCACACACTCCGGAAAGACACACCCATGTCAGTCACATTTAGTTGTGATCTCTTGTATGCCAGCTTGAAAGCCGCTTTGAAATTCTTGATTACAAGCTGAGCTTCGTCAGCAATCAAGTCGATTCTGTTGTTTGGGCAGAGGACTTCGAACAATTTCTTCCTAAAGTTAGCAACAACCGTGTACCAGAAACTGTATGAGCTTAAAGGTAAAAACACCTGTACATTGATCCAAAAATAAAACAAAACAAAATTAGCACAAAACGCCATGGTTGACTTTTTACTGAAAAATAGAAAAGACATGGGACTTGCATGGAGACTATAAATTATATGGCTTGTTTACTGGACTACGAAAATACCATGTGAATTCGGTCAAGATGGAATCCTATCATTGTCTCCCTCAGGTGAACAGATAACGCCAATGGAGTTTCAAATGCATTTTGGAATAATTTCTGGAAAAATTTGACCGGATCAAAGATGCATCAATGGCACCAAGAAGGGAGGGGGGCTCGCAAAAAAGAAACAGAGCATTGGATGGAAAAAAAAGTATTGTCTGCACATATTTATG
>NW_021202125.1:0-1855 GCF_002162155.2 Triticum dicoccoides
GAGTGGCCATCTGAAAGCACAATCGTAATGCAAAGGCATTAGAATTTCTAGCGAAATTTTGGCAGCATAACAGCTGTAAATGCTCAAGAAGGATTTTGAGACATTTGACAAAGGATTTCATACACACTCAACATCATCATATCAAAGTTCTGAATCCATTCTAACAACATAATGTGGTAGTAGAACTGAACTAGGCTTGTATCCATCAAACTTATAAGGTACTACTGATTAGTAACACGTGATCCTGATAGAGAGAATAGATCCTAATTCCTTAACCCCCGGTAGAAGAATGGACTGACTCAGATCAGAATGTCATAAGATAAAGGAGTAAAAAGAGCCTTACGTTCCATCCCACAAACAATTCCCCTACATATAACTAAAGAATTTCTAGACTCAACATCGACCAGTTTGGCTTGGAGAACCTACAGGCAGTCCGGCTCTGATGCCAACGCTGTCAGGACCCTGACTCGATGTCACATCGATCTAGCCGGTAACACCTCATATCACCTTGCGGCCTCACGCACGGTATCCCCACGGGTGTCGCCTTACCTTTGCCCGGGACCGTTTGCGCATTTTGGCTCACGTATATGATAGTGTCGCTAGCATCCATATGATAAAGAGCCCGGGCTGACATGACTAGTCGTAAACCCAAAGTGGCACAGACTTACAGGGACAGGCATCCATGACCCAGCTTCGAACGTGTCGGTCATCAGCAAATGGGTCCGGGCTGTAGCACTGGGCTAGCAGGACTCCGGTAAACCGGGCTGTAGCGGGCTAACAGGACTTCGGTACTCAAAGCGTGACATTTCCCCGAAAGGACAGACACAGGAACGAAGAAGGACACATGCCGGCCAGCCTAAGTGTTCCAGAGCAGTAGCAAGCTACCATGGCTCAGCGGTAACACTAGGAGACATTTCCCGATAAGAGAGGCTACTAAAGATAAACAACTAGATAGTCAGATCCCACACATACCAAGCATTTCAATCATACACACAATATGCTCGATATGTGCAAATACAACGAAGCATCACAACATGACTCTACGACACAAGTACTTTATTTAGGGCTCAGAGAGCCATACATAACATACACAAAGGTACGGGTCTCACGACCCAACATACAAGTCATACAGTCATACAAACCAGCAGCGGAAGTAACTTGTCTGAGTACAGACAACTAATAAAATAAAAGAGGCTTGGAAAGCCTAGCTATACTACGTGGTCCTTCACAAGCTCAGGGTCACCACCTGGGTCTTTAGCCTACTCGTTGATGTCAACGTCTACATAGAACCCATCAGAAGGGGTTGCAGCGTCTTCTGTAAAAATGTAGATTATAGCAACATGAGTACAAAGGTACTCAGCAAGACTTACATCAGATCCTACATACATGCATGGTATCAAGAAGGGTTGGTGGAGTTATTGCAGCAAGCCAGCTTTGACTCTTGGCTAGACTATCCTACGATACTCCAACTTGAAATGGTTTTGCGCACACGAGTCCACTACTCACCACTTCAATACACTACCGAGGATTCGCCTCCGTCTTCCTACGGAAGAGCCATCCTCGGCACTCACACTTATCTTGAGGCTTTTAACAGTTTCCATTTACTTGTCTATGAACTGTATAGGCAACCAAGTAGTCCTTTACCGCGGACGCGGCTATTCGAATAGATTATGATAACCCTGCAGGGGTGTACTTCTTCATACATGTTTCCACCACTTAGCGTCTGCACACGACATGTGCTCGGCAGACTTCAAGCGAAAACCGACGTGGGTGTAGACCACGACCTACCTAAACACTTAAGCCTCTAGTCCAGGTTTATCGCCTATTCAGGTTCCATCCGCAGGGAGTCCGGCCG
>NW_021202126.1:0-768 GCF_002162155.2 Triticum dicoccoides
CGGGTAGGATTACGCTATGAGATGCTATTTGGAGATGTTACTCGGAGATGCTACTTGGAGGACTTCGACCTACCCTCTTCTACCTGTTGCAAGACGAAGGTGACCAGAAGCGTAGTCTTCGATAAGACTAGCTATCCCCCTCTTATTCTGGCATTCTGCAGTTCAGTCCACTGATATGGCCCCCTTACACATATACCCATGCATATGTAGTGTAGATCCTTGCTTGCGAGTACTTTGGATGAGTACTCACGGTTGCTTTCTCCCCCCTTTTCCCCCTTTCCTTTCTTTCTGGTTGTCGCAACCAGATGCTGGAGTTCAGGAGCCAGACGCTACCGTCGACGACGACCCCTACTACACCGGAGGTGCCTACTACTATGTGCTGCCCGCTGACGACGACCTGGAGTAGTTTAGGAGGATCCCAGGCAGGAGGCCTGCGCCTCTTTCGATCTGTATCCCAGTTTGTGCTAGCCTTCTTAAGGCAACTTGTTTAACTTATGTCTGTACTCAGATATTGTTGCTTCCGCTAACTCGTCTATGATCGAGCACTTGTATTCGAGCCCTCGAGGCCCCTGGCTTGTATTATGATGCTTGTATGACTTATTTTATTTGTAGAGTTGTGTTGTGATATCTTCCCGTGAGTCCCTGATCTTGATCGTACACATTTGCGTGCATGATTAGTGTACGATTGAATCGGGGGCGTCACACACCTATGTTGGGTTTATCATCTAGGGTTTATCGATGCTGAGGGGAATTTCTAAGTTGGGCCTA
>NW_021202127.1:0-1258 GCF_002162155.2 Triticum dicoccoides
GGTCAGCGCTGTCCACGGCCTCCAGTAGACTACAAACACCAGAAACTACTTGCAACTCCTGGACAGAGAGCTAGGGTGAATAAGAAGTCGAGCGGGGTCATATTTCAGGGCCCAATGCATGGTAGTAGCTGTATCTTAAATCACGCATACAGATCTCAGTGCTTAAGGTCGGCTTCAATGAAACAACCCACCATGTACTCCTACATGGCCTCTCATCGATACCTTTACCAAATCGTGTTCACCACACCACTCTCATTACCGACATAATCATTTCACTCTAGCCCATCACCCAGATGAACCAGACCTGACACGACTCTAAGCATAGCAGGCATAGCAAGGTAGGAACAACACATACATATGGCTCAATCAACTCCTACACATGCTAGTGGGTTTCATCTAGTTACTGTGGCAATGACAGGTCATGCAAAGGAAATGGGTTCAACTACCGTAGCACACAGCAGTTTGAATCACGTTGTCTTAATGCAGTAAAAGAGAGCAGGAGCGAGAACATGGGATTGTATCGATATGATCAAATGGTTGGTTGCTTGCCTGATGGTTCGATGCACTGATACGGTTCTTCGTTAGGGTAATCACGGTACTCCTCGGAGGCAGAACCTGTCGAAAAGTACACCGATACACAACCATCACCAAACAATGTGCAACAATATGATGCATGCATGAAACATGGCAATATGAGTGTGTTGGGCTAATGCAACTAAAACCAGAAGGGTTTGAGCAAATTTGAATCAAGGATTCAAATTTCAAATTCAAATATGGCCTTTTAAAGTGCTTTTCCTTATTCTGCTTAAAACATCAATTTAACTTGTTTGATCATGCATGAAAATAGTACAGATGGATAAATTGGATTTTTCTGATCATTTTTCATATATAATTTGTCCAATTTGGAGTTACAGAATAAAAGTTATGAATTTTTGAAGTTTAAATTATATTCTGGAATTTCCTGATTTAAATTAAATCCAGAAATTATAGTTATTGCGCCAGCATGACGTCATCATGACGTCAGTGGTCAACTGCGGCTGGCTGAGGTCAAACCTGACGTGTGGGGCCCACACGTCAGTGACAGGGGGGTTAAACAGGGTTAAATTAATCCTAATTACTAATTAGTGGCGCTGGGGCCCACTGGTCAGTGTCAGGGGGTTAACTAACAGTGGTTAGCGCTAATCCTAATTAGCTACAGGGCTGGGCCCACCTGTCAGGGACTCAGGGGGGTCCTGCCGTGGTCAAGGTGGGTCAAACC
>NW_021202128.1:0-1058 GCF_002162155.2 Triticum dicoccoides
TTAATTGTGTGCCAAAACTCGTAACTCAGATATTCATCTCTATGATCATATCATAGACATTTTATCCTCTTGTCACAATGATCTGCTACTTCACTCTGAAATTACTTGAACCATTCAATAATTCAGACTTGTGTTTCATCAAGTAAATATACTCAACATTTACTCGAATCATCTATGAAGTAAGAACATAATGATATTCACTGCATGCCTCAGCACTCATTCGACTGCACACATCAAAATGTGTTACTTCCAACAAGTTGCTATCTTGTTCCATCTTACTGAAAATGAGGCTTTTCAGTCATCTTGCCCATGTGGTATGATTTGCATATCTCAAGTGATTCAAAATCAAGTGAGTCCGAACAATCCATTTGCATGGAGTTTCTTCATGCATATACACCAATAGACATGGTTCGCATGTCTCAAACTTTTCAAAAACGAGTGAGTCCAAAGATCCATCAAAATGGAGCTTCTTCATGCGTTTTATACCATTATGACTTACATGGCAGTGCCACAAGTAAGTGGTACTATCATTACTATCTTATATTGCATGAAAATGTGTATCACTACGACGGAGATTCAATAAACCATTCCTTTAGGTGCAAGACCATTGAAGGTATTATTCAAAAATAGAGTAACCATTATTCTCCTTAAATGAATAACCGTATTGCGATAGACATAATCCAATCATGTCTATGCTCAACGCAAACACCAATCTCGGTGGTAGAGGGAGCGTGCGATGCTTGATCATATCAACCTTGGAAACACTTCCAACATATATCGTCAGCTCACCTTTAGCTAGTCTCCGTTTATTCCGTAGCTTTTATTTCGAGTTACTAACACTTAGCAACCGAACCGGTATCCAATACCCTGGTGCTACTAGGAGTACTAGTAAAGTACACATTAACATAATGTATATCCAATATACTTCTATCGACCTTGCCAGCCTTCTCATCTACCAAGTATCTAGGGTAATGCTGCTCCAGTGGTTGTTCCCCTTATTACAGAAGCACTTAGTCTCGGGTTTGGGTTCAACCTTGGGTTTCTTCACTAGAGCAGCA
>NW_021202129.1:0-983 GCF_002162155.2 Triticum dicoccoides
CCCCACGCCGAGCCCCGGATGGGTCTCCGCCCCCACCCAAGACCAAATCCTGGGGGGGTCCGGTCGGAGGCGCGCCGGCCCGCCACCACCTGATCCGGCCTTGCCGCGGCCGCCGTCCCACAGACGCGTGCCCAGTAATCGTCGCGCCGCAACCAGGCCACCACGCCGCCACCCTGGAGTTGCGCCGCCGTGCCGCTGCCCCCGCCATAGGTTAGCGCCCCACGACGAGTGGCCGCCCCGCGCTGGCCGTGGACCCCGTGGGGAGGGGAGAAGGAGGCCCTGCCGCCGCCCTAGCCGGCCAGGCTTCGCCCGGCGGCCCTGCTGGGCGGCGGCGAGGAGGGGGAGGCCGCGGGAGGAGGAGTATGGAGGAGGGAGGCTAGGATTCCCCCGGGCGCTCGCGGGAGCGCCGCGGGAGGGAGAAGGGAGGGTGGATTCCAAAAACCTACAACTGGGAATATACAACACTTCTCCTTCTCTGATGGTCTTGGGTGTGTAACCGGCCGATTAGTACCCCGAGCAGCAACTTTCAACACGCCGAGCACTATTTTGAGCCACATTTAGGTTTATGCCACTTTTGAGCGTCAACACCGAGTAAATGCAAAAATGGAAGGATCTGAGTATATTTTTTTGTGGCACCTGAAACTTATCTCTTCTACGACCGCAAAAATGAGACCAATCAAGTTTATCATGAAAATAAATAAGAAAACAAATACTTATTTAAACATAATTACAATTGTAAACTGGAGTGGGATGAAAACTCAAAATTCATCTGGGCACAAATACAAGGTGATGACCAAGAAACTAGCTGCGCCTTGTGGGCGAATCAGTTCCCGCCCATATAGTCACCACCCAGTCCATGCGTGTGCGGTTAACTGCTCTTCGCCCACATGACGCTCGTACGGTGATAGATGGCAACTGCAGTTGCGCGTATGTGGCAACTAGGTAAACACACATGGCAACTATGATTCGTTTGTAGATGGCAA
>NW_021202130.1:0-1219 GCF_002162155.2 Triticum dicoccoides
CATTCTTTCCTTGTAAACCAACACTTTCCTAAGATACAAAAGATCACAGGTCTAACTTTCCTAACTTACCTAAATCAACTGATTCCTCCCATCAATGCAATTTACTTTAGGAAATAAAATAACGAATTTTAAGGAAACAAATAACGGAATTTTACCCACGATCTATTTAAACCAAATTTATATGCCAATAAGATCAATTTTCGGTAACTTTTATATGGAAAGGAATAATTCATGATCAATCTTTAATCAAGCATAAAAAAATAGGGTAGTATTTGGTAACTTTTATATGGAAATGAATAAATCACGATCAATCTTTGATCAATCATAAATCATTACTATTATATGAGAATGGGTCATTTGATTCCTCTCTCGAAAAAGAAAAAAAATAGTACGCCGCCAACTCCTCTCTCGATCCTATCCTCCTTGATATCTCTACTCCTAATGAAGCAGTTGGTAGCCTGGTACTCCGGTTTTACTTTCGTCCGGTTTTATTTCATCCCACCGCCCACTACTGACTTTTTTCTTAATTAATAACTCCACCCTCCTGCTGGTTTTATTTCTAATCTAATTCAATCTATTGATCCTTCCTTAGTCACAATGCACTTACATGTAGCCCCGACAGATCGGTTTCCATATGAAATAAAACACAATCATCAATCAATCCTTGGTTCTCTTTTATAGGACTTGTTGCCATACATGAACCATACGATAACTTCCATATACAAAATAAAGGGAAACACAATCAGGTTTCCTTCCTTTCCAAAGTTCTAGCCACCGACCCCCTCCCCAGACCGCGTTCTTTTTCCCATGCCACCATCGACAATCTGCTCTCCCATTTCCTCCTCCTCCCCACGTCGTGAAGTTCCAACGCACAACTACACAAACACCAGTGACATAGAAAACCACCGCCTCCTCCTCCGCGACACCGCCTACTCTATTTTTCCCCTCTGTGTGGCGACCTGAATGGAAGGCGGTGGATCTGGGATGCGCCTGGTTCCGCAAGACGTCAGGCGTAAGGAAGGATGGAAAACCACCGGCTGGATGGCCAAGGGTGGCCCATTGAAGGTTTGAAACCTCCTATGGCGTAATTTTGTGCAACCTGCATGAAGATTGTAGGAGCTATCCATGTGGTCGTTCCATCAGCAACAAGTACATATTGGATAGCACATAATTTGAAATCTCTACTCCTAATGGACGACTTGGTTGAATAGTCCCCCCC
>NW_021202131.1:0-752 GCF_002162155.2 Triticum dicoccoides
CTGATTCTTACAGATAACACATGGACAGATAACAAAACCCCCCTGCTTGTTCGCATTAGCCACTACGAGGAAATCTTTCAAACCCGTAGTGAACTCGCCGGAGAGTCGGTTACCGTACATCCATTGCCGATTCATCTGCATTATTATAATATAAAATATATAATTAACCATCATGCATTTGTTAAACTAACTAGCTACAAATAATATAAATTAAACAATGAACTGCACACATGCATATTTTATCAATGACACACATGCATGAAAGGTTCAAGTTGCTAACCGCGATCGAGGAGGAAAAAATAAATGAGGAACCTCAAGTGTGGCTCCAACACTTCATATCATGTTTGTTTCACCCTCTTAGGGCATTTCATCAAACACCTTGTGTGCATAAGAGGAACCAAAAGCAAACCTACACCCCCTTGTGAAGCTTGTGAAGAGAAGTGGCACCAAATGGCTAAGTGAGCGTACTGAATTGGTATATATAGGGGAGGAGCTTTAGTCGCGGTTGGCCTGGCCAACCGCGACTAAAGGCCTTTGCGCACCTTTAGTCGCGGTTGGCCTGGCAAACCGCGACTAAAGCCCGCGAGCTTTAGTCGCGGTTGGCCAGGCCAACCGCGACTAAAGGCCTTTGGGCACCTTTAGTCGCGGTTGGCCTGGCCAACCGCAACTAAAGCCCGCGAGCACCCTGGGCCCAGGCATTTGGTCGCGGTTCATCTGCCGAACCGCGACTGAAGACTTCATTAGTCGCGGTT
>NW_021202132.1:0-1275 GCF_002162155.2 Triticum dicoccoides
CTATAGAGCTAGTTCAACTCTAGTGTAAAATTATTTGTACTAGGCTATAGTGCTAGTTCAACTCTAGTGTAAAATTATTTGAACTAGCTTATAGAGCTAGTTCAACTATAGTGTAAAATTATTTGTACTAGGCTATAGAGCTAGTTCAACTCTAGTGTAAAATTATTTGAACTAGCTTATATTGCTAGTTCAACTCTAGTGTAAAATTATTTGAACTAGCTTATAGAGCTAGCTCAACTCTAGTGTAAAATTATTTCAACTAGCTTATAGAGCTAGTTCAATTGTAGTGTAAAATTATTTGTACTAGGCTATAGAGCTAGTTCAACTCTAGTGTGAAATTATTTGAACTAGCTTATAGAGCTAGTTCAACTCTAGTGTAAAATTATTTTAACTAGATTATAGAGCTAGTTCAACTCTAGTGTAAAATTATTTGTACTAGGCTAGAGAGCTAGTTCAACTCGAGTGTAAAATTATTTGAACTAGCTTATAGAGCTAGTTCAACGCTAGTGTCAAATATTTGTACTAGGCTATAGAACTAGTGCAACTCTAGTGAAAAATTTATTTCATCTAGCTTATAGAGCTAGTTCAACTCTAGTGTAAAATTATTTGAACTAGCTTATAGTGCTATTTCAACTCTAGTGTAAAATTATTTGTAGTAGGCTATAGAGCTAGTTCAACTCTAGTGTAAAACTATTTTAACTAGCTTATAGAGCTAGTTCAACTCTACTGTAAAATTATTTCAACTAGCTTATAGAGCTAGTACAACTCTAGTGTAAAATCATTTGTAATAGGCTATAGAACTAGTTCAACTGTAGTGTAAAATCATTTGTATTAGGCTATAGAGCTAGGTCAACTCTATTGTAAAATTATTTTGAAATAGCTTATGGAGCTAGTTCGAATCTAGTGTAAAATTATTTATACTAGGCTATAGAGCTAGTTCAACCCTAGTGTAAAATTATTTGTACTAGGCTATAGAGCTAGTTCAACTCTAGTGTAAAATTCTTTGTACTAGGATATAGAGCTAGTTCAACTCTACTGTAAAATTATTTGAACTAGCTTATACAGCTAGTTAAACTCTATTTTCAAATTATTTGAACTAGCTTAGAGAGCTAGTTCAACTCTAATGTAAATTTATTTGTACTAGGCTATAGAGCTATTCAACTCTATTGTAAAATTATTA
The DNA here is from genome assembly GCF_002162155.2 of Triticum dicoccoides. NCBI lineage: Eukaryota > Viridiplantae > Streptophyta > Magnoliopsida > Poales > Poaceae > Triticum > Triticum dicoccoides. Next base: position 1,181 of record NW_021202132.1, read on the forward strand.
GAACTAGCTTATAGAGCTAGTTCAACTCTAGTGTAAAATTCTTTGTACTAGGATATAGAGCTAGCTCAACTATAGTGTAAAATTATTTTAACTGG
>NW_021202133.1:0-962 GCF_002162155.2 Triticum dicoccoides
CATCTCCAGGGCCATGAGCGTTACTTTCAGGCGGGTATCCTCGGGCCTGCATCCTTCATACAATGGAGTAACCGCGTCTAACTCAAGTTGATCCATCTTGGCTTTCTCTCGGGCGGCAGCTCTTGCGTTATCCGTCTGCTTGAGAAGCAGCTCTTGAATATGAGGGTCCTGCACCCAGCCCATCGATGGTCCAGCGTCGTCTGCTCCGCCGGCATCATCATCTTCATGATCATGCCCGTCGCCTGCTCCGGCATCTTCCTCATCATCATGTCCTGCATCTTCTACATGATGACTGTGTACAGCATCACAGTCGTGATCATCTCCTAGGGATTCTTCGTCTTCTCGCCCGCCCGAGCCGCGGTGGTTGTCTTGCTGCCCTTCCTCATTTCTTGCCCGGCCCGCATGGACGACTTCGTAGTCATCTTCATCACCTTGCCACCGATATCCATCCATGAAACCACGCAGCAGCAGGTGGTCCCACACCTGCCCGGAATCCGGATCCGCAATAAGGCTCTTCAGCTTGCATCTTCGACACGGACATCTTATCTCCGTCTCGTTCTTTTGAAGCATCTCGGCCTTCGCGGACCTCAAAAACCTATTCACGATGCCTTCGGTCATCGTGCGGACCATGGTCGCCTGCGGGGTAGAGCAAAACGATATTTTAGAACCAAACAAAAATTTGGCATGACTTTCCCTAAAAATAGGACCAAAAAGAATGCTTAATGCCAAAATTCTCGCCGAAACGGAAATGAATCAACATTCCGGCAAAATATTGGCAACTATCGCATATCAAATACCGGTACACCTCCAAACACAAACACATATGCAACACCACAAACATATGCAACACCACGAACATACATAGATCTAGCTAGGCCGTAAAAAGTGCATGTGCACATTGTTGTAAGGAGAACAACCTAAATATAGCTTCCCCCCTTACTTACCTATTAAAACAAGGTAAT
>NW_021202134.1:0-1080 GCF_002162155.2 Triticum dicoccoides
GGGCTCCATGATCATCTTGTCACCGGCTTGACACCATGATCTCCATCATCATGATCTCCATCATCGTGTCTTCATGAAGTTGTCACGCCAACGACTACTTCTACTTCTATGACTAACATTTAGCAATAAAGTAAAGTAGTTTACATGGCGTTATTCAATGACACGCAGGTCATACAAAAAATAAAGACAACTCCTATGGCTCCTGCCGGTTGTCATACTCATCGACATGCAAGTCGTGAATCCTATTACAAAGAACATGATCTCATACATCACAATTCATCATTCATCACAACTTCTGGCCATATCACATCACATGATCAATCGCTGCAAAAACAAGTTAGATGTCCTCTAATTGTTGTTGCATCTTTTACGTGGCTGCAATTGGGTTCTAGCAAGAACGTTTTCTTACCTACGAATCACCACAACGTGATTTTGTCAACTTCTATTTACCCTTCATAAGGGCCCTGTTCATCGATTCCGCTCCAACTAAAGTGGGAGAGACAGACACCCGCCAGCCACCTTATGCAACTAGTGCATGTCAGTCGGTGGAACCGGTCTCATGTAAGCGTACGTGTAAGGTTGGTCCGGGCCACCTTATGCAACTAGTGCACTTAGTGTTGGGGAACGTTGCAGAAAATTAAAATTTTTCCTACGGTTTCACCAAGATCCATCTATGAGTTCATCTAAGCAACGAGTCAAGGGAGAGAGTTAGCATCTACATACCACTTGTAGATCGTGTGCGGAAGCTTGCAAGGTGATGATGTAGTCGTACTCGACGTGATTCGAATCACCGATGACCAAGTGCTGAACGGATAGCACCTCCGCGTTCAACACACGTACGGGACGGGAGACGTCTCCTCCTTCTTGATCCAGCAAGGGGAAGGAGAGGTTGAGGAAGACAGCTCCACCGGCAGCACGACGGCGTGGTGATGGTGGAGAGGCAGTACTCCAACAGGGCTTCGCCAAGCACACAATGGAGGAGGAGAGGTGTTGGGGAGGGGAGGGCTGCGCCTTGGAGGGTGGTGCGGCTGCCCTCCCCTCACCCCTCTATTTATAGGGGGAAGGGAGAAGGGGGCCGGG
>NW_021202135.1:0-1266 GCF_002162155.2 Triticum dicoccoides
ATAGAATGGCTTGACGGACCACAAGAGTAATAGGCATCGATAAACGAACGCACGCATACTCTTGACTATCAATTGATAGACGAAGGTCAGTAGACAACTAAAGAGGGACAATTCAAAGGAACATATAACTTTTGAGTTGTGGATGCGTAGATTAGTATGTCAAACCAGGTTCAACATAATTCTTCCGGATAACCCATGCAGAAAGATTGAGCTGGCAGAGTCACAATATAGCATGGAGAACTCATCAAGAGCACTCTGGTTGTGATCGTTCAGTTCAACGAGGAACTTCTGCCATAAGTAGTTCATGGTATTTGGAAGAAGAAGATACCACGGACTTCAAGGACTATCGCAAAGGTTACTAATAACCTAAGGGAGCTAGCAATTACTATCAACATGAAGTAAGTAGGGTGAATCTCGGGTTCAAAACCCAAGGAGTAGAATACCTACTACTAAGTGGCATCACGGGATGCTTTCGAGAATAAAAGCCAGAATCTTCACACTGGGAACACAAAACGTTGCTAGATTACTAGGTGACTCCCTAAAACACCTAGGGTCATAATAATTCTTCCAACATATATGTCGAGGCAATAAAGTACCTCAACTCACTAATTTGTGTGATTAATCTGACCAAAGGCACATCGGAAACAGAAGGAAGGGATTTGCAAATGCATCGGACTATTTAGAAACCTGGGATGACTCGGACAGCATAACGGCTATAATTGCTCAAAAAGATTTGAGACAATCACAAAATGGTGGCATAACCACTCAAGAGCACAATATCAAGGTTTCGAGATCAACAGTTAACATACAGAAGATAGTAGGAACTGAACTGAGGCTTGAATCCAACAATCTTATAAGTCCACTGATTAGTAACGCGTGATCCTGACAGAAAGAAGAGATAGCCTAGTTCTTAATCCCCGTAGAAGAGAAGATGATGACTCAGATCAGAGGGCCATGAGGTATAAGGAGTAAAAGAGCCTTACGTTCCATCCCACAATCAATTCCCTTACATATAACTAAGAATTTCTAGACTCAACTTCGACCAGTTTGGCTTGGTAATCCTACAGGCAGTCAAGCTCTGATACCAACGCTGTCAGGACCCCGACTCAATGCCACATCGATCTAGCATGTAACACCTCATATCACTTTGCGGCCTCACGCACGGTATTCCCACGGGTGTCGCCTTACCTTTGCCCGGGACCGTTTGTGCCTTTTGGCACACGTATATGACAGTGTCGCTAGCATCCATATGATAAGGAGCCCGGG
>NW_021202136.1:0-1233 GCF_002162155.2 Triticum dicoccoides
GCTATCCTAGGTTAAATATGTCATTTTTAAGCTAGCTAAGCATATTAAGTCATTTTGGAGGAAAAAATGCTAAGTATAGGTCATTTTAGAGCTATCCTAGGTTAAATATGTCATTTTGGAGCTAATTAAGCTTATTATGTAATTTTTGAGCTAGCTAAGCATATTAAATCATCTTGGAGGAAAAAATGCTAAGTATAAGTCATTTTAGAGCTGGCCTAGGTTAAATAGGTCATTTTGGAGCTAAGTTAGGTTATTATGTCATTTTGGAGCTAGCTAAGCATATGAAGTCATTTAGGACCTAAAATATGTCATTTCTTAAGCATATTATATCATTTTAGAGCTAGCTAAGCATATTAAGTCATTTTGGAGGAAAAAATGCTAAGTGTAGGTCATTTTAGAGCTATCCTAGGTTAAATATGTCATTTTTAAGCTAGCTAAGCATATTAAGTCATTTTGGAGGAAACAATGCTAAGTATAGGTCATTTTAGAGCTATCCTTGGTTAAATATGTCATTTTGGAGCTAATTAAGTTTATGTGACGCCCCCGATTCAATCGTACACTAATCATGCACGCAAATGTGTACGATCAAGATCAGGGACTCACGGGAAGATATCACAACACAACTCTACAATTAAAAATAAGTCATACAAGCATCATAATACAAGCCAGGGGCCTCGAGGGCTCGAATACAAGTGCTCGATCATAGACGAGTCAGCGGAAGCAACAATATCTGAGTACAGACATAAGTTAAACAAGTTTGCCTTAAGAAGGCTAACACAAACTGGGATACAGATCGAAAGAGGCGCAGGCCTCCTGCCTGGGATCCTCCTAAACTACTCCAGGTCGTCGTCAGCGGGCAGCACGTAGTAGTAGGCACCTCCGGTGTAATAGGGGTCGTCGTCGACGGTGGCGTCTGGCTCCTGGACTCCAGCATCTGGTTGCGACAACCAGGAAGAAAGGAAAGGGGAAAAGGGGGGAGAAAGCAACCGTGAGTACTCATCCAAAGTACTCGCAAGCAAGGAACTACACTACATATGCATGGGTATATGTGTAAAGGGCCATATCAGTGGACTGAACTGCAGAATGCCAGAATAAGAGGGGGATAGCTAATCTTATCGAAGACTACGCTTCTGGTCACCTTCGTCTTGCAACAGGCAGAAGAGGGTAGGTCGACGTCCTCCAAGTAGCATCTCCAAGTAACACCTCATAGCATAATCCTACCCGGCGATCCCC
>NW_021202137.1:0-656 GCF_002162155.2 Triticum dicoccoides
ATCATATCCGAACCAATCTGAGCCTTTGCATAATCTTTTTAGGGTTTTGCTTTGTTGAATTTGCGGTTGCATCGTCGTGTCTAGTTGCTGGTCTTAGAGTCTAGTCTTTTAGAGTTTCGAGTTCTGGTCATAAGTTGTCACGCCGCCGCCGCACCATCATCATCGCCCCTGCCATCTACCACCACCGCTCCGAATTCGTATCCATATACCACCACCAATCCGTGCCCATATACCACCACCGATCCATATCCATATACTACCACCGCTACCACCACCGCTGCCATATACCACCACCATATATCCACCACCAATCCGAGTTCCTTGCTTATTAGGTTTGTTTTCGGGATCCATCTAGATTCCGATTCGTGTTTCCTTGCCGGAGTAGGTTTCGGAAAAAAAAAAGAGTCGGGTAGCCACGCTCCGTTTAGGCCCAAAATTTCTCGAAAACGCATTTTTCGAAAAAATTTCTGGCTATCCTATTTTTAGGTGTTTCTGAGTGTTTTGAGACAGGTGCCATTATAGGAAGTTTTTTTGACCTGTTTCCAGTTTTTGGGTCCGGGCAGTCGAAAAAAAAAAAATTGGTCGAAAAAATTTCGTGCCCATCCTATCAGTTTGAGCTAGGAAGAGTTTTGAGACACTCGCCATTATAGTGATTT
>NW_021202138.1:0-985 GCF_002162155.2 Triticum dicoccoides
ATATTGATCTTTGATGGTCTCCAAACCAAATATTTTGAAGTCAAGTTGTGAAAGCATAGTATAGCGACGAGACAATGCATCAACAATAACATTTTCTTTTCCCTTCTTGTGTTTAATGACATAAGGGAAAGTCTCAATGAATTCAACCCATTTAGCATGTCTACGATTCAGTTTAGCTTGACTTTTAATATGTTTCAAAGATTCATGATCAGAATGTATAACAAATTCTTTGGGCCATAAATAATGTTGCCATGTTTCTAAAGTCCGAACAAGAGCATATAATTCTTTATCATAAGTAGAATAATTCAGACTAGGCCCACTCAATTTTTCAGAAAAGTATGCAACAGGTTTGCCATCTTGTAATAACACACCTCCTAATCCAATTCCACTAGCATCACATTCAAGCTCAAAAGTCTTATTAAAATCAGGAAGTTGGAGTAAAGGAGCATGTGTCAACTTATCTTTCAATACCGTGAAGGATTCTTCCTGTGCAGTACCCCAAAGAAAAGGCACATCTTTCTTTGTAAGTTCATTGAGAGGTGCAGCAATGGTGCTGAAATCTCTCACAAAACGCCTATAGAATCTAGCGAGGCCAAGAAAACTCCTCACTTGTGTGACCGTTTTGGGCTGCGGCCAACTCTCAATAGCTTCAATCTTGGCTTTATCAACTTCAATTCCCTGTGGAGTAACAACATAGCCAAGAAAAGATACTCGGTCGGTGCAAAAGGTGCACTTCCCAAGGTTACCAAACAAACGTGCATCACGTAGAGCAATAAAAACAGCACGTAAATGTTCCAAATGTTCTTCCAAAGATCTGCTATAAATCAATATGTCATCAAAGTAAACTACCACAAATCGTCCAATGAAAGCACGTAAAACTTCGTTCATTAATCTCATGAAAGTACTAGGTGCATTAGTTAACCCAAAAGGCATGACTAACCACTCATATAATCCAAACTTAGTTTTAAATGCTGTTTTCCATTCA
>NW_021202139.1:0-1173 GCF_002162155.2 Triticum dicoccoides
TTGTCTAGCAACATGACTTCCAAGACAGGATTACCATACCACTCTGAAGTAGTACGTATCCTTGTCACCCTACGAGGTACGACAGTGATTTGATCCGAAACTTCATGATCAATATCATAAGCTTCCACTTCAATTGGTGTAGGTGCCACGGGAACAACTTCCTGTGCCCTGCTACACACTGGTTGAAGTGATGGTTCAATAACCTCATCAAGTCTCCACCATCCTCCCACTCAACTCTTTCGAGAGAAACCTTTCCTCGAGAAAGGACCCGATTCTAGAAACAATTCATATTGCTTTCGGATCTGAATTAGGAGGTATACCCAACTGTTTTGGGTGTCCTATGAAGATGTATTTTATCCGCTTTGGGTTCGAGCTTATCAATCCTGAAACTTTTTCACATAAGCGTCACAGCCCCAAACCTTTAAGAAACGACAACTTAGGTTTCTCCAAACGGTGTCATCTCAACGGAATTACGTGGTGCCCTATTTAAAGTGAATGTGGTTGTCTCTAATGCCTAACCCATGAACGATAGTGGTAATTCGATAAGAGACATCATGGTACGCACCATATCCAATAGGGTGCAACTATGATGTTCGGACACACCATCACACTATGGTGTTCCAGGCGGTATTAATTGCGAAACAATTTCCACAATGTCTTAATTGTGTGCCAAAACTCGTAACTCAGATATTCATCTCTAGGATCATATCATATACATTTTATCCTCTTGTCACAATGATCTTCTACTTCACTCTGAAATTATTTGAACCATTCAATAATTCAGACTTGTGTTTCATCAAGTAAATATTCTCAACATCTACTCGAATCATCTGTGAAGTAAGAACATAACGATATTCACTGCATGCCTCAGCACTCATTGGACTGCACACATCAAAATGTGTTACTTCCAACAAGTTGCTATCTTGTTCCATCTTACTGAAAACGAGGCTTTTCAGTCATCTTGCCCATGTGGTATGATTTGCATATCTCAAGTGATTCAAAATCAAGTGAGTCCAAACGATCCATCTGCATGGAGTTTCTTCATGCGTATACACCAATAGACATGGTTCGCATGTCTCAAACTTTTCTAAAACGAGTGAGTCCAAAGATCCATCAACATGGAGCTTCTTCATGCGTTTTATACCATTATGACTTACATGGCAGTGCCACAAG
>NW_021202140.1:0-1305 GCF_002162155.2 Triticum dicoccoides
TGGTCGTCCGTCGTCGCGTCAATTTTGCATAAAACCCCCTATAGTTTTAGATAATCCAACCCGCAATCCCTATGTAAGTGGATCTGGTAAAATGATTCGTTTTTGCAAATTAATCCCTGTCTTTTGTAACAACTCCACCCGCGCTCCTTATCCAAAGGTAGAGAAGGTGGAAGGGGGGACAGCTTCGGCTGCGCTCGTCGGCGCGGAAGGTGCCCGCCCCTCTCCTCCGCCTCCGGCATCGCACCCCCCCTGCGTATGTTGTCTCCATTCCCAAGCACCCGAGCTCTCTTGTGCTCGTCGGCCAGCAGCCGCGGTCGGCTCGAGGTGGGTGCAGCAGGTCGGCGCCCATAACCTCCAACATGGCCCCGTCGACGCGTGCCTGCTCGCCGGCGCCGGCCTCCGCATGTCCCCGCACATGAACGTCACGAATCACTGCTAGGCCTTGCAGCCCTTGCGCACGCGTACATACGTGGTCGAGGTAGGGGACTGAACAGGCAGCGGACAGAGGCGGCTCCAGCAGACGGACTTGGCAGGGCGGCGGAGGCGCAGGGAGGCCCCGCGGCACCGGATCCGACGAGGATGGACGTCGGCGACGTGGGCGAGGAGGAGGTGGGCTCCGGTGTCGGAGAACCTCCAGGCGGCGGCTGCTTGCAGTTTGGCTTCTGGTCGTCCGTCGTCGCGTCAATTTTGCATAAAACCCCCTATAGTTTTAGATAATCCAACCCGCAATCCCTATGTAAGTGGATCTGGTAAAATGATTCGTTTTTGCAAATTAATCCCTGTCTTTTGTAACAACTCCACCCGCGCTCCTTATCCAAAGGTAGAGAAGGTGGAAGGGGGGACAGCTTCGGCTGCGCTCGTCGGCGCGGAAGGTGCCCGCCCCTCTCCTCCGCCTCCGGCATCGCACCCCCCCTGCGTATGTTGTCTCCATTCCCAAGCACCCGAGCTCTCTTGTGCTCGTCGGCCAGCAGCCGCGGTCGGCTCGAGGTGGGTGCAGCAGGTCGGCGCCCATAACCTCCAACATGGCCCCGTCGACGCGTGCCTGCTCGCCGGCGCCGGCCTCCGCATGTCCCCGCACATGAACGTCACGAATCACTGCTAGGCCTTGCAGCCCTTGCGCACGCGTACATACGTGGTCGAGGTAGGGGACTGAACAGGCAGCGGACAGAGGCGGCTCCAGCAGACGGACTTGGCAGGGCGGCGGAGGCGCAGGGAGGCCCCGCGGCACCGGATCCGACGAGGATGGACGTCGGCGACGTGGGCGAGGAGGAGGTGGGCTCCGGTGTCGGAGAACCTCCAGGCGGC
>NW_021202141.1:0-1305 GCF_002162155.2 Triticum dicoccoides
CTGGAATGCATAGCTTGTTAGCACGAAACACAAATCCATCGTTAACGACGAACTTGTTCCACATTCTTCCTTCTTTACAATTCTGCATTACATCTTTAAAATCAGCATCATGCACATATTGATCTTTGATGGTCTCCAAACCAAATATTTTGAAGTCAAGTTGTGAAAGCATAGTATAGCGGCGAGACAATGCATCAGCAATAACATTTTATTTTCCCTTCTTGTGTTTAATGACATAAGGAAAAGTCTCAATGAATTCAACCCATTTAGCATGTCTACGATTCAGTTTAGCTTGACTTTTAATATGTTTCAAAGATTCATGATCAGAATGTATAACAAATTCTTTGGGCCATAAATAATGTTGCCATGTTTCTAAAGTCCGAACAAGAGCATATAATTCTTTATCATAAGTAGAATAATTCAGACTAGGCCCACTCAATTTTTCAGAAGGCAACAGGTTTGCCATCTTGTAATAACACACCGCCTAATCCAATTCCACTAGCATCACATTCAAGCTCAAAAGTCTTATTAAAATAAGGAAGTTGGAGTAAAGGAGCATGTGTCAACTTATCTTTCAATACCGAGAAGGCTTCTTCCTGTGCGGTACCCCAAAGAAAAGGCACATCTTTCTTTGTAAGCTCATTGAGAGGTGCAGCAATGGTGCTGAAATCTCTCACAAAACGCCTATAGAATCCAGCGAGGCCAAGAAAACTCCTCACTTGTGTGACCGTTTTGGGTTGCGGCCAACTCTCAATAGCTTCAATCTTGGCTTTATCAACTTCAATTCCCTGTGGAGTAACAACATAGCCAAGAAAAGATACTCGGTCGGTGCAAAAGGTGATAGAGGCAAAGGTATCCCGTCTTTCGATGAGATGATGGATATCGCTTTGGTGGAAGTCGACTTTGACGATCCGACTACGAACGTGCGAGGACGTCGCGCCTTAGCAATCGCTAAACCAACTCCGAGAGGTTATTGACCACGCCGGAGCACGATCAACCTGACCACGAGGGTCTGTTTCCTGCGAGCAAACGAAGAACAAGCAAGAAACTAAGATTGCAATCTGGATATTGCGAATATAAGATGAAAGCTTTATTGATCAAGGTGGGGTTCTGTGACGCCTTTGTCTGGTCGTTGAACACAAACGAAGTACGGGAAGTTGCAGCTATGGCGAACTTTTAATCTAAACAAAACCCAAAGTCTAAACGATGCCCTAAGGGCTGTATATATGGAGGAAGAGGGGGGAATTTCGTGGCCCTTGGTGGAGGGGTCCGAAATCAACCCTATCTCTTGTTTCCCCACACATA
>NW_021202142.1:0-1009 GCF_002162155.2 Triticum dicoccoides
GGGGGGGCTTGCCTGGTTGCTCTGGCAAGAGAGAGAGGGGTCGTCAACTCCGTAGTCGAACTGGTCAGTAGCAGCGTCGGTCTCGTAGTCTACCGGAGAGAAGAGGGGGAAGAAATAATGAATACAGAGCAAACAAAGCATCACAAAATATAACAAGGCAATACGCGGTGCTCGGTGTGCCCTAACGCGGTAGTAGGTGATACCGGTGAAGGGGGGAAAACCCCCGGGAAAGTATTCCCGGTGTTTCGTGTTTTCGGGCAGAGGAGCCGGAGGGGGAAAGTTGCGGGTTCGATAGGTTAGGGGTGTGTGGCGGACGAACGGACCGCGTATCCGGATTCGTCTCGTCGTTCTGAGCAACTTTCATGTAGAAAGTATTTTCATCCGAATTACGGATTAAAAGATATGATTTTCTAAAGATTTAAATCATTTTCTGATTTTAATTATTTATTTAAACCCAACATTATCCATAACAGTGAATGATGACGCAGGCATGACATCAGAGTGATGTCAGCGGGTCAACTGGTTGGTTGACTAGTCAAACAGACAGGTGGGTCCAGTGGGACCCACATGTCATTGTCTGATAACTAATTAACCAGGTTAATTAGTTTAGTTAACAGATTAGTTATGTTAATTAACAATAGTTAATTAGTTTAATTAGTTACTAGGTTAATTAAACACAATTAATTTAATTAATTAATAAATAATTTTATTTATTATTATTTTTATTCTTTTTTTTTCTTATAAAATCGTTCTTGGGGGGGTTTGGGGCCCCGGCTGTCATTGGCCCCAAGGGCCTAAGCGGGCGCAAGGGCACGGGTAACGGGCGCCAGGACTCAGCGGGTGCGGGCGTTGCCCCAGGCGTGGCGTTGCCCGAATGCAGGACGCGCCGGGGCGAGGCCGCAGGCTGCCGGCGACAGCGGAGCGGGCGTGACCGGTGCGGGGCCGTGGTGGGCACGTGCAAGAGCAAGGCGAGGCGAGGGCATCACGGCGTGGCCAGGGCCGGACGGGC
>NW_021202143.1:0-1146 GCF_002162155.2 Triticum dicoccoides
GAGGGCGGGGGCGGCAGGGGCGGGGGCGGAGGAGGTCGAGGGAGAGAGATGAGTAACGGGCGGGGGAGGGGGCTCGGCCGTTAGTTAGGTTAGTTAGGGTAGCCTTTGCCGTCCGCCCTCCTTTGTCGCCCGCTTTTGTTCATATTTGCCGTCTGCGGCGGACGGCAAAGCGGGGGGACGTTAAGTATTTTTTAACCAGCTCCTTAGTGCCCCCTCCCCCCTCCCTCTTTGCCGTCTGCTAGCGGACGGCAAAGATTCTTTGCCGTCAGCTAGCGGACGGCAAAGAACAGGCTAATGGCAAAGGCTTTCTTTGCCATCAGCCAGTTCTTTGCCGTCTGCTTTTGGGTAGCTGATGGCAAAGAGCTTCTTTGCCGTCTGCTAGCTGACGGCAAAGAGCTGGCAGATGGCAAAGTAGCTGATTCCAGTAGTGCATATATATGAATTTCACTCTCCATGTTTTATCTACGCGACAGCCAAGATCTAACTTCTGATTGACACCACTAGAGGCTATAAGAGCAAGTACAATAAAGCTGAGTCAGCGGGCTATAAGGAATAAACTAGTATATTTCTGCTTAGTTGGAGAAAAGAGAAGAGGAGAGAGAAGGTAAGTGGGCTCTTCGTGGAGAGCCAACTCTAGCACGTGCTCCTAGGCACTTTATGAGAATGAATGATGGGACACATAATAAAAAAAGTAGTACACTCTTTTGATCTACTATTGTACATGTTGACTATAAGATGGGCTTTAGATGACATGGCATTGGCTTATAGCCAGCAGCTGGCTATTAACCATGCTCTAACTGCGTGCTTGGCGACTGCCGTAGCACGTGAGGATTTGGAATATCACTTTGGAGAATCATCATGGACACGCAAAGGTTAGAGGCTTGGGATAGTAACAAAGCTGCAATACAGCTAGCCTGTCGACTTTGTCTCTTTCATTTTTTTTCTTTTATTCTTCTTTCCCTTTGTGCCTTTGATTGGCGCCCAATCAGAATTGTAGCTTGAACAATGCTACTACTACACCACAACTAAAGTGCATACGTGCGAATCAATCTGTGGTTGGAATGGTTAGGTGGACAGTGGTATCCCTAACACACCAGGGTTCAAGTCCTGGTGCTCGCATTTATCCTGGATTTATTTCAGAATTTC
>NW_021202144.1:0-1944 GCF_002162155.2 Triticum dicoccoides
AAGCGTGATTTCCACGATTTACGAACCCCGTGGTGCGTTTATGTGTCGGTCAATGACACTCACAATTTTGGCCAATTTCTGGTCCGTTTTGTGTACTATTACTCACCGTTTTGGCGTCCTAGAGCGAATTCCACGATTTACAATCCCCAGGGTATGTTTGCATCTCTGCCGCCAACACTCATAGTTTAGGCCAATTATGACGCGATTCGTGGACTATTACTCATCATTTAGGGGTCCCGAAGCGATTCCATAGTGGTTGAACCGTAAGGTCCGCTTACGTGTCGGTCATCGACACTCACAGTTTTGGCCGATTCTGGCCCGTTTCATGGACTATTACTCACCGTTTTGGGGCCCCGAAGTGATTTCCATGGTTGTTTGACCCCAAGGTGCGCTTACGTGTCGATCATCAACAAGCGCACTTTGGGCCGATTTTGGCCCATTTCTTGCATTATTACTTAGTTTTGGGGTCCCGGAGTGATTTCCACGATTGACGAACTCCGGGGTGCGTTTACGTGTCGGTCATAAACACTCACAATTTTGGCCAATTCTCATCCGTTTCGTGCATTATTACTCATCGTTTGGGCGTCCTAGAGCGATTTCCGCGATTGACAATCCCCGTAGTGCGTTTGTGTGTCTGTCGTCAACACTCACAGTTTTGGCCAATTATGACGCAATTCTGGGCTATTACTCACCATTTAGGGGTCCCGAAGCAATTTCCATAGTTGTTGAACCCCAAGGTGCGTTTAGGTGTCGGTCATCAACACTCACTGTTTTGGGGCCCCTGTGTGATTTCCACGATAAACGAACCGCGGGGTGCGTTTACATGTCGGTCATCAATACTAGTAGTTTTGGCCAATTCTGGCCCATTTCGTGGACAATTACTCACTGATTTGGGGCCCCGGAATGATTTCCACGATTAACGAACCCCCGGGTGCGCTTACGTGTCGGTTATGAACAGTCAAAGTTTTGGCCAATTCTAACGCGTTTTGTGGACATTTAGTCACAGTTTTCTGGACCTGAAATGATTCCATAGTTGTTGATCCCCAAGGCGCACTTACGTGTTAGTCATCAACACTCACAGTTTTGCTTGATTCTGGTCTGTTTCATGGACTATTACTCACTGTTTTGGGGCCCCGGACTGATTTCCACGGTTAACGAACCACAGGGTGCATTTATGTGTCGGTCATCAACACTCGCAGTTTTGCCGATTCTGGCCCGTTTCTTGGACTATTACTCTGTTTTTGTGTCCAAGCGTGATTTCCACGATTTACGAACCCCATGGCGCGTTTACGTGTCGGTCAATGACCCTCACAACTTTGGCCAATTTCTGGTCCGTTTCATGTACTATTACTCACCGTTTTGGCGTCCCAGAGCGATTTCCATGATTTACAATCCCCGGGGTGCGTTTGTGTCTGTATCGTCAACACTCACAGTTCCGGCCAATTCTGACGCGATTCGTGGACTATTACTCATCATTTAGAGGTCCCGAAGCGATTCCATAGTGGTTGAACCGTAAGGTCCGTTTACGTGTCGGTCATCAACACTCACAGTTTTGGCCGATTCTGGCCCGTATCATGGACTATTACTCACCATTTTGGGGCCCCGAAGTGGTTTCCACGGTTGTTTGACCCCATGGTGCGCTTACGTGTCGATCATCAACAAGCGCACTTTGGGCCGATTTTGGCCCATTTCTTGCATTATTACTTAGTTTTGGGGTCCCGGAGTGATTTCCACGATTGACGAACTCCGGGGTGCGTTTACGTGTCGGTCATAAACACTCACAATTTTGGCCAATTCTCGTCCGTTTCGTGCACTATTACTCACCGTTTGGGCGTCCTAGAGCGATTTCCACGATTGACAATCCCCACAGTGCGTTTGCGTGTCTGTCGTCAACACTCACAGTTTTGGCCAATTATGACGCGATTCGTGGGCTATTACTCACCA
>NW_021202145.1:0-1944 GCF_002162155.2 Triticum dicoccoides
AAGCGTGATTTCCACGATTTACGAACCCCGTGGTGCGTTTATGTGTCGGTCAATGACACTCACAATTTTGGCCAATTTCTGGTCCGTTTTGTGTACTATTACTCACCGTTTTGGCGTCCTAGAGCGAATTCCACGATTTACAATCCCCAGGGTATGTTTGCATCTCTGCCGCCAACACTCATAGTTTAGGCCAATTATGACGCGATTCGTGGACTATTACTCATCATTTAGGGGTCCCGAAGCGATTCCATAGTGGTTGAACCGTAAGGTCCGCTTACGTGTCGGTCATCGACACTCACAGTTTTGGCCGATTCTGGCCCGTTTCATGGACTATTACTCACCGTTTTGGGGCCCCGAAGTGATTTCCATGGTTGTTTGACCCCAAGGTGCGCTTACGTGTCGATCATCAACAAGCGCACTTTGGGCCGATTTTGGCCCATTTCTTGCATTATTACTTAGTTTTGGGGTCCCGGAGTGATTTCCACGATTGACGAACTCCGGGGTGCGTTTACGTGTCGGTCATAAACACTCACAATTTTGGCCAATTCTCATCCGTTTCGTGCATTATTACTCATCGTTTGGGCGTCCTAGAGCGATTTCCGCGATTGACAATCCCCGTAGTGCGTTTGTGTGTCTGTCGTCAACACTCACAGTTTTGGCCAATTATGACGCAATTCTGGGCTATTACTCACCATTTAGGGGTCCCGAAGCAATTTCCATAGTTGTTGAACCCCAAGGTGCGTTTAGGTGTCGGTCATCAACACTCACTGTTTTGGGGCCCCTGTGTGATTTCCACGATAAACGAACCGCGGGGTGCGTTTACATGTCGGTCATCAATACTAGTAGTTTTGGCCAATTCTGGCCCATTTCGTGGACAATTACTCACTGATTTGGGGCCCCGGAATGATTTCCACGATTAACGAACCCCCGGGTGCGCTTACGTGTCGGTTATGAACAGTCAAAGTTTTGGCCAATTCTAACGCGTTTTGTGGACATTTAGTCACAGTTTTCTGGACCTGAAGTGATTCCATAGTTGTTGATCCCCAAGGCGCACTTACGTGTTAGTCATCAACACTCACAGTTTTGCTTGATTCTGGTCTGTTTCATGGACTATTACTCACTGTTTTGGGGCCCCGGACTGATTTCCACGGTTAACGAACCACAGGGTGCATTTATGTGTCGGTCATCAACACTCGCAGTTTTGCCGATTCTGGCCCGTTTCTTGGACTATTACTCTGTTTTTGTGTCCAAGCGTGATTTCCACGATTTACGAACCCCATGGCGCGTTTACGTGTCGGTCAATGACCCTCACAACTTTGGCCAATTTCTGGTCCGTTTCATGTACTATTACTAACCGTTTTGGCGTCCCAGAGCGATTTCCATGATTTACAATCCCCGGGGTGCGTTTGTGTCTGTATCGTCAACACTCACAGTTCCGGCCAATTCTGACGCGATTCGTGGACTATTACTCATCATTTAGAGGTCCCGAAGCGATTCCATAGTGGTTGAACCGTAAGGTCCGTTTACGTGTCGGTCATCAACACTCACAGTTTTGGCCGATTCTGGCCCGTATCATGGACTATTACTCACCATTTTGGGGCCCCGAAGTGGTTTCCACGGTTGTTTGACCCCATGGTGCGCTTACGTGTCGATCATCAACAAGCGCACTTTGGGCCGATTTTGGCCCATTTCTTGCATTATTACTTAGTTTTGGGGTCCCGGAGTGATTTCCACGATTGACGAACTCCGGGGTGCGTTTACGTGTCGGTCATAAACACTCACAATTTTGGCCAATTCTCGTCCGTTTCGTGCACTATTACTCACCGTTTGGGCGTCCTAGAGCGATTTCCACGATTGACAATCCCCACAGTGCGTTTGCGTGTCTGTCGTCAACACTCACAGTTTTGGCCAATTATGACGCGATTCGTGGGCTATTACTCACCA
>NW_021202146.1:0-2108 GCF_002162155.2 Triticum dicoccoides
TTAGGTTTACTGCTAAACCATAGTTCATACAGTGTCGTCTCAACGGATTTAGATGGTGCCCTATTTTAAAACGTGAATGCAGCTGTCTCTAATGCATAACCCCAAAACGATAGTGGTAAAGAGATATCATAGATCGCACCATATCAAATAAAGTGCGGTTACGACGTTCGGACACACCATAATGATGTGGTGTTCCAGGTGGCATGAGCTGTGAAACTATTTCACATTGTTTTAATTGAAGACCAAACTCGTAACTCAAATATTTGTCTCCGCGATCAGATCGCAGAAACTTTATTTTCTTGTTACGATGATTTTTCCACTTCACTCTGAAATTCTTTGAACCTTTCAACTATTTCAGACTTATGTTTCATCAAGTAGATATACCCATATCTGCTCAAATCATCTTGTGAAGGTCAGAAAACAACGATGCTTGCCATGAGCATCAGCACTCATTGGATCGCATACATCGGTATGTATTATTTCCAATAAGTCAGTAGCTCGTTCCATTGTTCCGGAGAACGGAGTTTTAGTCATCTTGCCCAAAAGGCACAGTTCGCAAGCATCAAGTGATTCATAATCAAGTGATTCCAAAATTCCATCAGTATGGAGTTTCTTCATGCGCTTTACACCAATATGACCTAAACGGCAGTGCTACAAACAATTTGCACTTATCATTATTAACTTTGCATCTTTTGGTTTCAATATTATGATTATGTGTATCACTACGATCGAGATCCAACAAACTATTTTCATTGGGTGTGTAACCATATAAGGTTCTATTCATGTAAACAGAACAACAATTTATTCTCTTACTTAAATGAATAATCGTATTACAATAAACATGATCAAATCATATTCATGCTCAACGTAAACACCAAATAACACTTATTTAGGTTCAACACTAATCCCGAAAGTATAGGGAGTGTGTGACGATGATCATATCAATCTTGGAACCACTTCCAACACACATCGTCACTTCACCCTTAACTAGTCTCTGTTTATTCTGCAACTCCCGTTTCGAGTTACTAATCTTAGCAACTGAACTAGTATCAAATACTGAGGGTTTGCGATAAACACTAGTAAAGTACACATCAATAACATGTATATCAAATATACTTATGTTCACTTTGCCATCATTCTTATCCGCCAATCACTTGGGGTAGATCCGCTTCCAGTGACCAGTCCCTTTGCAGTAGAAACACTTAGTCTCAGGCTTAGGATCAGACTTGGGCTTCTTCACTTGAGCAGCAACTTGCTTGTAGTTCTTCTTGAAGTTCCCCTTCTTCCTTCTGCCCCTTTTCTTGAAACTAGTGGTCTTGTCTACCATCAACACTTGATGTTTTTCTCGATTTCTACCTTCGTCAATTTCCGCATTACGAAGAGCTTGGGAATCGTTTCCGTTATCCCTTGCATGTCATAGTTCATCACGAAGTTCTACTAACTTGGTGATGGTGACTAGAGAATTCTGTCAATCACTATCTTATCTGGAAGATTAACTCCCACTTGATTCAAGCGATTGTAGTACTCAGACAATCTGAGCACATGCTCACTAGTTGAGCGATTCTCCTCCATCTTTTAGCTATAGAACTTGTTGGAGACTTCATATCTCTCAACTCGGGTATTTGCTTGAAATATTAGCTTCAACTCCTGGAACATCTCATATGGTCCATGACATTCAAAATGTCTTTGAAGTCCCGATTCTAAGCCGTTAAGCATGGTGCACTTAAACTATCAAGTAGTCATCATATTGAGCTAGCCAAACGTTCATAACGTCTGCATTTGCTCCTGCAATAGGTCCGTCACCTAGCGGTGCATTAAGGACATAATTCTTCTGTGCAGCAATGAGGATTTAACCTCAGATCACGGATCAAATCCGCAACATTGCTACTAACATTTTTCAACACAATTTTCTCTAGGAACATATCAAAATAAACACAGGGAAGCAACAACGCGAGCTATTGATCTACAACATGATTTGCAAAATACTACCAGGACTAAGTTCATGATAAATTTAAGTTCAATTTAATCATATTACTTAAGAACTCCCACTTAGATAGACATCCCTCTAATCCTCTAAGTGATTACGTGATCCAAATCAACTAAACCAT
>NW_021202147.1:0-642 GCF_002162155.2 Triticum dicoccoides
GTCACCGCGCCGCCGCCGCCCTGCGTCAACGCCGCCGTCGCCGCCGTTCGCCGGAGGTACCGCGCCGCGTCTCTTCTTTCCCTCGGTTCGGTTTTTCTTATAAACCGTTCCGATTCTTTTCTTCTCTACCAATTCGTTTTCTTTCCGATTTTTCGCTAAACCGTTCCGGTGTTCTAGATCGGTTTTTCGTTTCGATCTCTTTCCCGAAAACCCTAGATTGGTTTTCGTTCTTCTTTCGGACCGTTCGTCTCAACGAACGTGATCACCGATTATTTCCCGGTTAACGACGTCTGTTCGTATAACCGTTCTTCTTTTTCTTCTCGTCGGATTTATTCCGCGATCGCGATCTCAGATCCGATCTTCGTTCTAGTTTATCTTCTCGCTCGTTTATCGGAATCAGGTGATTCAAGCGCCTGGAGTTTCATCTCGAAACCGCCGTTTCGTCTAATCAACTTGAACAAGCTTTTGCTACAGTAAAATTTTGACCTAGATTCAACTTGCTAGAACCGAGTTGTTTTCTTCCGCCGTTTGTTTTTCGTCGTTTGTTCGGCTCGTTCTTTCTTTGCAACCGGAGTTCTTAAGTTGAACTTTCTGGTTCGTTCTCTTGTTCGATTTTTCCCTGTGCATTAGATGAGTACTTAT
>NW_021202148.1:0-1389 GCF_002162155.2 Triticum dicoccoides
CAGATGGGCCCTAAGGCCCATGCTCCCTGCGCCTCCCTCTCCTCCTCCCTTGGCCGCCTCCCTCGGATGGGATCTGGGGCTGCCGCACCCCTTGGGGTGGGAACCCTAGAGGGGGCGCAGCCCCCTCCCCTTCCCCTATATATACTCGAGGCCTAGGGGCTGCCCAACACGCGATTCGATCTCTCTGTTGGTGCAGCCCTACCCCTCTTCCTCCTCGTCTCTTGCGGTGCTTGGTGAAGCCCTGCTGGAGCACCACGCTCCTCCATCACCACCACGCCGTTGTGCTGCTGCTGGATGGAGTCTTCCTCAACCTCTCCCTCTCTCCTTGCTGGATCAAGGCATGGGAGACGTCACCGGGCTGTACGTATGTTGAACACGGAGGTGCCGTCCGTTCGGCACTAGGATCTCCGGTGATTTGGATCACGACGAGTACGACTCCTTCAACCCCGTTCTCTTGAACGCTTCCGCATGGCGATCTACAAGGGTATGTAGATGCACTCTCCTGCCCCTCGTTGCTGGTCTCTCCATAGATAAATCTTGGTGACACGTAGGAAAATTTTGAATTTCTGCTACGTTACCCAACAGTGGCATCATGAGCTAGGTCTATTGCGTAGATTTTATGCACGAGTAGAACACAAAGTTGTTGTGGGCGTTGATTTTGTTCAATATGCTTACCGTTACTAGTCCAATCTTGATTCGGCGGCATTGTGGGATGAAGCGGCCCGGACCAACCTTACACGTACGCTTACGTGAGACCGGTTCCACCGACAAACATGCACTAGTTGCATAAGGTGGATGGCGGGTTTCTGTCTCTCCCACTTTAGTCGGATCAGATTCGATGAAAAGGATCCTTATGAAGGGTAAATAGCAATTGGCATATCACGTTGTGGTTTTGCGTAGGTAAGAAACGTTCTTGCTAGAAACCCATAGCAGCCACGTAAAACATGCAAACAACAATTAGAGGACGTCTAACTTGTTTTTGCAGGGTATGCTATGTGATGTGATATGGCCAAGAAGAATGTGATGAATGATATGTGATGTATGAGATTGATCATGTTCTTGTAATAGGAATCACGACTTGCATGTCGATGAGTATGACAACCGGCAGGAGCCATAGGAGTTGTCTTTATTTATTGTATGACCTTCGTGTCATTGAACAACGCCATGTAATTACTTTACTTTATTGCTAACTGGTAGCCATAGTAGTAGAAGTAATAAGTTGGCGAGACAACTTCATGGAGACACGATGATGGAGATCATGGTGTCATGCCGGTGACAAGATGATCATGGAGCCCCAAGATGGAGATCAAAGGAGCTATATGATATTGGCCATATCATGTCACTATTATTTGATTGCATGTGATGTTTATCATGTTTATGCATCTTATT
>NW_021202149.1:0-2870 GCF_002162155.2 Triticum dicoccoides
TCCTTCCGTTCGACATAGCATACAAACCACGGCGGGCCATTAAGTCGCAAGTACTGGCTGACTTTGTCACGGAATGGACAGAAGCCGAACTCCCTAAAGAGTACGACACACACTCCAGTTGGATCATGCACTTCGACGGCTCTAAAATGCAGGCCGGATTGGGAGCGGGTGTAGTCCTGACATCCCCCACCGGAGACACGGTCCAATACGTACTCCAAATATTATACAGATACTCAAACAACGCAGCCGAATACGAGGCTCTATTGCATGGTCTTCGGATGGCAGTCTCTATGGGCATTCAACGCCTAGAAGTGTGCGGGGACTCGAACCTCGCCATATCTCAAATAAACGGAGATTTTGATGCCAAGGATCCGAAAATGGCGGCCTACCATAATGTCGTCCTCAAAATGTCAGCTCGGTTTGAGGGGCTCGAATTCCACCATGTGGCCTGAGAAAACAATCAAGCGACAGATATCCTCGCCCGCATCGGCGCTAAACGCGACCCCCTCCCACCTAATATATTCTTGGAAAGGCTGTTCAAGCCATCCGTGGTATGGCAAGGGGAGTCCGGCAACCCCAGGCCGGCTCCGAATACAACCCCAGATTCCGAACCATCTGACATAATCGGGGGCTCCGCCATCGAAATAACACCTTCAGCCCATGAAATCATGGTTGTCATCGCCCCGTGGACCGACCCCTTCTTGGCCTACCTGAATAGGCAGGAGCTCCCCGAGGACCAAAATGAAGCACGTTGTATTGTGCGGCGTTCCAAGGCCTACAAAGTCCATGAGAGAGAACTCTATAAGAAAGTGCCACCAGAGTGCTCCAAAGATGCATCTCCGAAGAGGAAGGGTTGCAGCTCTTGGCTGAAATCCATGCCGGAATCGGCGGGCACCATGCTGCGGCTCGGGCACTTGTCAGCAAAGCCTTCCGTACAGGATTTTATTGGCCGACAGCCTGGGCAGATGCACATGACCTTGTACAACATTGCGTCAGTTGCCAGCTCTTTGCCAATCAGAGCCATATGCCCCCTACCGCTCTCCAAACAATCCCCATAACTTGGCCCTTCGTGGTCTGGGGGCTGGATATGGTCGGACCTCTTAAAGGGGGAATCCATAAGAAAAAATACTTATTGGTCATGGTGGACAAGTTCACCAAATGGATAGAAGCCAAACCAGTTAAAACGGCTGAATCCGGACCAGTGATAGACTTCATATCAGGGGTTGTACACCGTTATGGCGTCCCCCACAGCATCATCACTAACAATGGCTCAAACTTCACAGCCGATGAAGTGAAAACTTGGTGCGGCAACATGGGCATTAAGATCGATTACGCCTCCGTCTATCATCCCCAAACAAACGGCCAGGTCGAACATGCAAATGGTCTCATCATGAGCGGCATCAAACCCAGACTAGTGCGATCCTTGACAGAATTAGACACGCACTGGGTCGAGGAGCTCGACTCCATACTCTGGGGGCTGCGGACCACGCCGAATCGTGCCACCGGATATACACCATTTTTTATGGTGTATGGCGCAGAAGCAGTACTACCCTATGACATAATCCATGACTCACCTTGCGTGTGCATGTACAAAGAGAAGGAAGCCGAGCTAGACCGGCAGGACAACTTAGATGCCCTGGAGGAGGAGCGCAACATCGCAAAAGCCCGTTCCGCATTCTATTAGAAGTAGGCTCGAAGGTGTCAAAGCAGAGAAGTGCGGGCCAAAACTTATAACGTTGGCGAACTCGTTCTGCGCCTACCGGAGAATAAGAAGGACAAGCGCAAACCTAAGTGGGAGGGTCCCTTCATCATTGATAAAGTTCTCACTGGAGGAGCGCACCGCCTGCGCAATGCATTCGATAACAGACTCGAGCCGAACCCATGGAACGCGGCCAGACTCCGGAGATTCTACGCCTAGTGCCGAACTCAGTGTTCGTCTCCTTACCCCCGCTCTTTTAATTATGTTCCCCCTTTTTTCTTTCTCGCCTTTTTGACCTTCTTCACACAAAGTATTAAATAAAGTGCGGATGCTCGGATAACTCCGGCCGCACTATGTGTGCTCGCCATACCTGGGGGCTTCCTATACGGAAGCTAAATATAATTATTTTATGGCTTCCTGCCTACCACATATGTGTCCTTTTTCCGTATGTGCCTTTTCTTCACAATTATATGCATCGATATGACTTAAGATGTGGCCATGCTGGGTTGCCTGGCTCTTGTGTTTATGCCCTACGTTCCCATTAATTCGGCTAGGGTGTAAGGGGAGCACCTCTGCGATTGTTACTGTCGGTTCAGCCGGATGTGTACCTCAGACTGGGTGAAGCCGAAAGCTAGCGTCCTTAAGGGAATATTCGGTTGGTGAACAAAAGATGTTTCTTTCGTTTATTACAACATGAATCACTAGATGTTTTGTATCCTGCGTTTCTGTTCGCGGTTCATACATGCACATCGATGCATGCGTACCCAGGGAAAGGAACCCCTAACAGAACTATTCTCCCTAGAAGATGTTTCTTACTACCCATGTAATATAACATAACTAGTTGGGTACTTGTCTGTTCAAGCACTTATGACCCCTACGCCTGGTTTCCACGCATACCCCGGTTTTGCATAACTGAGCGGGTATTCGGATACACCCCGGACTATCGGATCCGGGGCTGAAGCAAAAAGGTCCGCCATGACAAAAGATTTTTAATCCGGCTAGGGACTACATATGTCCATTGAATTACATAGTCACTTGGACTGGCTATATTCTTCCTCTATACCATCCAACAGGCTATCTAGCTTGCAATCCTGTTGGGAATATTTTGCGGCTAACGCTACCTGGTCATACACCAGACTCACGGGAATCTCTTGCCCATCTGGCCCCGCCA
>NW_021202150.1:0-930 GCF_002162155.2 Triticum dicoccoides
GGCCGATTTTTGGCCCATTTCTTGGACTATTACTTAGTTTCGGGGGTCCTGGAGTGATTTCCACAATTTACGAACCCCGTGGTGCGTTTACGTTTCGGTCATCAACACTCACAATTTTGGCCGATTCTGGTCCGTTTCGTGCACTATTACTCGCCGCTTTGGGGTCCCAGAGCGATTTCCATGGTTGTTGAACTCCCAGGTGCACTTACGTGTCTCTCATCAACATTCATAGTTTTAGCCAATTTTGGCCCGTTTCTTGGACTACTACTCTGTTTTGGCGTCCCGGTGTGATTTCCATGATTGACGAACACCGGGGTACGTTTATGTGTCGGTTAGCAACACTCGCATTTTGGGCCGCTTCTGGCCCGTTTCGTCGACTATTACTCACCGTTTTGGGGCCCCAAAGCGATTTCCATGGTTGTTGAACCCCATGGTGTGCTTACGTGTCGATCATCAACAATCGCAGTTTGGGCCGATTTTGGCCCGTTTCTTGCACTATTAATTAGTTTTGGGCGTCCCGCAGTGATTTCCACGATTGACGAACTCCGTGGTGCGTTTACATGTCAGTCATCAACACACAATTTTGGTCGACTCTGGTCCATTTCGTGCACGATTATTCACCATTTTGGCGTCCCAGAGCGATTTCCATGATTGACAATTCCCGGGGTGCGTTTGCGTGTCTGTCCTCAACACTCACAGTTTGGGCCAATTCTGACGCGATTCGAGGACTATTACTCAACATTTAGGGGTCCCGAAGCAATTTCCATAGTTGTTGACCCCAAAGTGCGTTTACGTGCCGGTCATGAACACTCACAGTTGTGGCCGATTCTGGCCCGTTTCGTGGACTATTACTCACTGTTTGGGGTCCCGGTGTGACTTGCGCAATTAACAAACCCCGGGGTGCGTTTACGTGTCGATCATCAACACTCG
>NW_021202151.1:0-2870 GCF_002162155.2 Triticum dicoccoides
TCCTTCCGTTCGACATAGCATACAAACCACGGCGGGCCATTAAGTCGCAAGTACTGGCTGACTTTGTCACGGAATGGACAGAAGCCGAACTCCCTAAAGAGTACGACACACACTCCAGTTGGATCATGCACTTCGACGGCTCTAAAATGCAGGCCGGATTGGGAGCGGGTGTAGTCCTGACATCCCCCACCGGAGACACGGTCCAATACGTACTCCAAATATTATACAGATACTCAAACAACGCAGCCGAATACGAGGCTCTATTGCATGGTCTTCGGATGGCAGTCTCTATGGGCATTCAACGCCTAGAAGTGTGCGGGGACTCGAACCTCGCCATATCTCAAATAAACGGAGATTTTGATGCCAAGGATCCGAAAATGGCGGCCTACCATAATGTCGTCCTCAAAATGTCAGCTCGGTTTGAGGGGCTCGAATTCCACCATGTGGCCTGAGAAAACAATCAAGCGACAGATATCCTCGCCCGCATCGGCGCTAAACGCGACCCCCTCCCACCTAATATATTCTTGGAAAGGCTGTTCAAGCCATCCGTGGTATGGCAAGGGGAGTCCGGCAACCCCAGGCCGGCTCCGAATACAACCCCAGATTCCGAACCATCTGACATAATCGGGGGCTCCGCCATCGAAATAACACCTTCAGCCCATGAAATCATGGTTGTCATCGCCCCGTGGACCGACCCCTTCTTGGCCTACCTGAATAGGCAGGAGCTCCCCGAGGACCAAAATGAAGCACGTTGTATTGTGCGGCGTTCCAAGGCCTACAAAGTCCATGAGAGAGAACTCTATAAGAAAGTGCCACCAGAGTGCTCCAAAGATGCATCTCCGAAGAGGAAGGGTTGCAGCTCTTGGCTGAAATCCATGCCGAAATCGGCGGGCACCATGCTGCGGCTCGGGCACTTGTCAGCAAAGCCTTCCGTACAGGATTTTATTGGCCGACAGCCTGGGCAGATGCACATGACCTTGTACAACATTGCGTCAGTTGCCAGCTCTTTGCCAATCAGAGCCATATGCCCCCTACCGCTCTCCAAACAATCCCCATAACTTGGCCCTTCGTGGTCTGGGGGCTGGATATGGTCGGACCTCTTAAAGGGGGAATCCATAAGAAAAAATACTTATTGGTCATGGTGGACAAGTTCACCAAATGGATAGAAGTCAAACCAGTTAAAACGGCTGAATCCGGACCAGTGATAGACTTCATATCAGGGGTTGTACACCGTTATGGCGTCCCCCACAGCATCATCACTAACAATGGCTCAAACTTCACAGCCGATGAAGTGAAAACTTGGTGCGGCAACATGGGCATTAAGATCGATTACGCCTCCGTCTATCATCCCCAAACAAACGGCCAGGTCGAACATGCAAATGGTCTCATCATGAGCGGCATCAAACCCAGACTAGTGCGATCCTTGACAGAATTAGACACGCACTGGGTCGAGGAGCTCGACTCCATACTCTGGGGGCTGCGGACCACGCCGAATCGTGCCACCGGATATACACCATTTTTTATGGTGTATGGCGCAGAAGCAGTACTACCCTATGACATAATCCATGACTCACCTTGCGTGTGCATGTACAAAGAGAAGGAAGCCGAGCTAGACCGGCAGGACAACTTAGATGCCCTGGAGGAGGAGCGCAACATCGCAAAAGCCCGTTCCGCATTCTATTAGAAGTAGGCTCGAAGGTGTCAAAGCAGAGAAGTGCGGGCCAAAACTTATAACGTTGGCGAACTCGTTCTGCGCCTACCGGAGAATAAGAAGGACAAGCGCAAACCTAAGTGGGAGGGTCCCTTCATCATTGATAAAGTTCTCACTGGAGGAGCGCACCGCCTGCGCAATGCATTCGATAACAGACTCGAGCCGAACCCATGGAACGCGGCCAGACTCCGGAGATTCTACGCCTAGTGCCGAACTCAGTGTTCGTCTCCTTACCCCCGCTCTTTTAATTATGTTCCCCCTTTTTTCTTTCTCGCCTTTTTGACCTTCTTCACACAAAGTATTAAATAAAGTGCGGATGCTCGGATAACTCCGGCCGCACTATGTGTGCTCGCCATACCTGGGGGCTTCCTATACGGAAGCTAAATATAATTATTTTATGGCTTCCTGCCTACCACATATGTGTCCTTTTTCCGTATGTGCCTTTTCTTCACAATTATATGCATCGATATGACTTAAGATGTGGCCATGCTGGGTTGCCTGGCTCTTGTGTTTATGCCCTACGTTCCCATTAATTCGGCTAGGGTGTAAGGGGAGCACCTCTGCGATTGTTACTGTCGGTTCAGCCGGATGTGTACCTCAGACTGGGTGAAGCCGAAAGCTAGCGTCCTTAAGGGAATATTCGGTTGGTGAACAAAAGATGTTTCTTTCGTTTATTACAACATGAATCACTAGATGTTTTGTATCCTGCGTTTCTGTTCGCGGTTCATACATGCACATCGATGCATGCGTACCCAGGGAAAGGAACCCCTAACAGAACTATTCTCCCTAGAAGATGTTTCTTACTACCCATGTAATATAACATAACTAGTTGGGTACTTGTCTGTTCAAGCACTTATGACCCCTACGCCTGGTTTCCACGCATACCCCGGTTTTGCATAACTGAGCGGGTATTCGGATACACCCCGGACTATCGGATCCGGGGCTGAAGCAAAAAGGTCCGCCATGACAAAAGATTTTTAATCCGGCTAGGGACTACATATGTCCATTGAATTACATAGTCACTTGGACTGGCTATATTCTTCCTCTATACCATCCAACAGGCTATCTAGCTTGCAATCCTGTTGGGAATATTTTGCGGCTAACGCTACCTGGTCATACACCAGACTCACGGGAATCTCTTGCCCATCTGGCCCCGCCA
>NW_021202152.1:0-2114 GCF_002162155.2 Triticum dicoccoides
TTTATAAACACCAAGGAAATTAAGCAAATCAATTAGGTGAATCCCATCATGTCAACACATATTATATCATGTACTTCACTTGAGATAATAGCTAAGTTCAATGGGGGAAATTAAAACTGCACACACAACTCAAAATCCAATACGCTACAAATTTTGAAGATTATAACAGTAGAATGATTTCTGCATCTGGACATAACAAAGTGAGTTTATGGGGGAAAAGACCTGGTGTTCTTTTACATTAATGAATTTTCACCGCTTGGCAGATAACGCAGAGTTATCTGGTCCCCGTTATTGAAGATCATAAGTCAAAATCAAGCGTAGACCATGTCAAACGTGATGATTCAGCCCAGTTGATGCAGGCGTGCACAAGGCGGGTACATGAAGGAGAATCTACATAGCCGGAGGAGTAGTTAGTTAGCTGAAAATCTTTTGTATCTCTATCTTCTCTTATCTCTAGTTTTCTTCCTTCACAAGATGTAATCTATCTCAACAACCTGTACGCGTTTATGGGCTCGCAACCCCTCTATATAACACGCAACACGTCGGCCAGGAAGGCTAAGACGTTTACCGCAAGTCGCACATGGTATACAGAGCAATCTTCTTCCACTAAACCCTAGCTATCCCATCTCCGTGCGCAGCCATGTCTTCCTCCACCTCCTCCTCCTAGTCGTCGCTCAGCGGTGGAGTAACGGAGAAACTCTCCCGCACCAACTACATCCTATGGCGGACACAGATCACGCCGCAACTGCGGGGCGCCGGCGTCTTCCACTACGTCGACGGCACGTCCACCGAGCCGGCCAAAACCCACATCACCAAAGATGCTGCTGGGAAGGAAACCGAGGGGCCAAATCCTCTTCATCCAATTTGGGTGAGGGAGGACCAGCAGGTCCTAGGATACCTGCTGCAAAACCTCTCAAAAGAGGTACTCGTCACGGTGACCCCGATCACCACGGCGAGGGAACTCTGGGTGGCGCTGGCGAGCATGTTCTCGTTGCAGTCACGCAGCCGCATCAACAACATCCGTACAGCGCTGATCAACGCCCAGAAGGGCAACCAATCGGTGGCCACCTACTTCGCCACCATGAGGGGCCTCGCCGATGAGCTCGCCGCAGCGGGCAAACCCATCCAGGACAATGAGCTCATGTCCTACATCATCCACGGGCTGGACCAAGACTACCAGCCGCTTGTCTCTGCACTGGATGCATGCATCACCCCGGTAACCCTTGATGAACTCTTTGCTATGCTCAATAACTTTGATCAACGCATGGCGCAGTACCAAGGCTCCGGTGGTGGCTTCAAGTCGTCAGCCAACTCTGCATACAGAGGCCGCGGCGGTGGCTCTCGCTCACGCTCATCTCCCCGTGGCAAAGGGAGGTTTAGCTCCGGTGGTGGCGGCTACTCCAACAACTCGCGCGGCGGCGGCCGCTCGGGAAACTCCAAAGGGCGTCACGGTGGTGGCAGTGGTGGTTCCAACAAATCCCGCCCGGACTTGCCCCGCTGTCAAATCTGTGGCAAGCCAGGACATACGGCGAAGGATTGTTGGTACCGCTATGAAGAAGATGATGGTGACTCCTCGCAAGATGAAGAGAAAGTTGCCGCTGCGGCCGATGGCTCCTATGGAGTTGACACAAACTGGTATGTTGACAGCGGCGCCACCAACCACATCACCAACGAGCTCGAGAAAGTCACCATGAAGGAGAAATATCGTGGCAAGGATCAAATTCACACGGCCACTGGTGAAGGTATGGGCATACGTCACATTGGCCATTCAATTTTTAATACCCCTAGTCGTAAAATTCATCTCAAAAGAATCTTGCATGTTCCTAGTGGTCATAAAAATCTTCTCTCCGTTCATAGAATTGCCATTGACAATCATGTTTTTCTCGAGTTTCATCCCTATTTCTTATTGATCAAGGATCAGGCAACGAGGAAAATTCTCTATCGAGGTAGATGTGTTCGAGGGCTCTACCCGTTGATTCCGGAGTTTAGAAGATTCAATAAACAAGCTTGTGGTGCTATCAAGCTTCCGTCCACACGATGGCACGATCGTCTAGGACATGCCTCTTTCTCTTTGGTTGAAAAATTACTTAGGAAAAATAAGCTCCCGTTTGTTG
>NW_021202152.1:4354-5097 GCF_002162155.2 Triticum dicoccoides
GGTGTTGTGGAAGAAGAGGTTTACATGAAACAACCACCTGGGTTTGTAAATGCACATGCACCACTTCATGTGTGCAAGCTTGACAAGGCGTTGTATGGATTGAAACAGGCCCCAAGAGCATGGTATTCCCGTCTCAGTAAAAAAATGCAAGCACTTGGATTTGTTCCCTCAAAGTCTGACACCTCTTTATTTATCTATAACAAGTCAAGTATATCAATATTTGTTCTTATATATGTTGATGATATAATTGTGACAAGTTCATCTGATGAAGCAATAACAATACTGTTGAAGGACTTAAGTGCAGAATTTGCTCTCAAAGATCTAGGTGATCTACATTATTTTCTTGGTATTGAGGTCAAGCAACACAAGGATGGTCTTCATCTCTCTCAAGAAAAGTATGCAACAGACTTAGTAAAAAAGGTTGGTTTACAAAGCTGTAAGCCTGCACCTACTCCTTTATCCAGTACTGAAAAATTGTCTCTTACTGAAGGAGAGCTTCTAAGTCCAGAAAATGGTACAAAATACAGAAGTCTTGTAGGTGCACTTCAGTACTTAACATTGACCAGACCAGACATTTCCTTTGCTGTCAACAAAGTATGCCAGTTTCTTCATGCACCTACCACTGTTCACATGACTGCTGCAAACGTATAGTAAGATATGTGAAAAATACATTAAGCATTGGTCTAAATTTCAGCAAGTCATCATCTACACTTATCAGTGCCTTCTCTGACTCAGACTGGGCT
>NW_021202152.1:7162-12502 GCF_002162155.2 Triticum dicoccoides
GGGATCATGTGCAGAGTGCAGCACGCCCGTCCTAGCTACTTGCACGCGCCACATGCGGCCATACATTATTAATAGAAAACAAAACTAATCATCGTGACAACAGAGATTACAGGAAGCTAACATTTCACCCCCTTAATCTCTTTGTCCATTCCCAATCCTAGCTACTCCCAAACGCTGCCATAGCTCGATGAACTGCACCCTGCCCAACGCCTTCGTCAGAAGATCAGCTAGTTGGTCCTTGGTGCCCACATGATCAATTTGCACTTTTCCGGCTTCCATGCAGTCACGGACATAGTGAAACTTGATGTCAATGTGTTTGCTGCGGTCATGGTGAACAGGGTTTTTGCTTAGCTCAATCGCTGATTTATTGTCCACCATCAGTTTGAAGCTCTCCGGTGTCACTCCCTTCATGTCTGCGAGCAGACTGTTGAGCCACACACCCTGACATGTTGCTGTGCATGCTGCCACATATTCTGCTTCACAAGACGAGAGAGTAACAATTCTTTGTTTCTCGGAGATCCATGTGATCAGGTTCTTACCGAGGAAGAAGACTTGACCTGATGTACTCTTCCGATCTCCAACATCTCCCCCATGATCAGAATGACTGAACCCAAGCAAGTGTGCACTGCTGTTTCCTGCTCTGTAGCTGCAGCTATAGCTCATTGTGCCCTTTATGTAACGCAGAATTTGCTTGACGGCTGCCCAATGATGAGTACTTGGTTTCTCCATGAAGCGACTGACGACCCCAACAGCATGAGCTATGTTGGGACGGGTGTTTACCAGGTAACGGAGACTGCCGATAACTCTGCGATACAGTGTTGCATCCACAGGTTTGCCCCCGTCTTCCTTGACCAGCTTCAGTCTGCACTCCATGGGAGTGGTGCAGCTGTTGCAATCACTCATACCAGCCACTTCCAGGATCTTTCCGGCATAGCTCTGCTGTTTGAGTGTGATCACCCCATCTCCTTGTTCCACTTCTATGCCCAAATAGTAACTGAGGCGGCCAAGATCGCTCATCTGAAATAACTGGCACATCTGTCGCTTGAATTCCTCGATCTCTGTCAGACTTGTTCCTGTGATGACAAGGTCGTCTACATAGACACCCACCAGCAAGAAGGATTGCTTGTCACCACGGCGATACACTGCATGTCGCCATGGAATCATCAAGCTTTGCATACCATGCTCGTGGAGCCTGTCGTAAGCCATACGGTGCCTTCCGCAGCTTCAACACACTCTGCTCCTTGCCAGCGATGACGTATCCCGGCGGTTGTGCCACATAAACCTTCACTTAGCTCACCGTTCAGGAACGCCGATGTTACGTCCATGTGATGAACTTCCCAACCAGAGTGTGCGGCGAGCGCGAGCAGCAGTCTGACAGTTTCAATCCGCGCCACAGGAGCAAAAACTTCCTCAAAGTCCACCCCCTGACGTTGTACATATCCCTTGGCGACAAGGCGGGCTTTGTGCTTGACGATGTTGCCCGTTGGATCGCGCTTGACCCGGTACACCCACTTGAGGCCGATCGCCTTGTGTCCGGCAGGCAGCGAGACAAGTTCCCAGGTCTTGTTGTCGATTATGGACTACATCTCGCTGTCCATGGCGCCCTTCCATGCCTTGTCCGTGAGGGCCTCATCCACGTCTCGCGGCTCCTTGGCGCTGAACAGACAGCGCACGAGCAAGCAGCTGTCGAACTGATCGTAGACGGCCTCATCCTCTGTTTCAGCCATCACCCCGGAAATGCGCCGGTACCGGCGTGGCTGTCCACTCTCCACGTCGCATCCGTCATCGTGCGTGAGCGGCGTGGCCCACTTTGAGTCTCGAGTCTCCACGGGTGTGTCCAAGGCCGGCGAAGCTGAGTGTGCTGCTGGAGTGGAGGGTCCGGCGTCATGCGCGCCTGGAGTGCATGGCGTTGGCATCACGGGCGCCGTGGCCGTCACGGAGCGCGGCGTACAGGCGAACGCCTCGCCCGTGTCAACCTCCGTGGTGCCGTGCTCGGTGATGTACCCGACGGTGAACGTGTGTGGTGCGGTGACCATGCTCGGAGCGCTGTGCGCCTCCCAGTTCCAAGCCCTGCTTTCCTCAAACAGCACATCGCGCGTCACCTGCACCTTGTTAGTACTGGGATCATACACCCTGTACCCTTTCGTACCTTCCTCGTAGCCAACGAACACCATGGGCGTTGACCGATCAGAGAGTTTAGTGACGTCGGGGCCGATTCTTTTGACATGCACCGTGCAGCCAAATGTACGCATGTGCTGCACAGTGGGCGGTCGTCCGCGCCACGCCTCGTATGGCGTCACTCCGGTGAGACTCCTCGTCGGCGTCCTGTTGAGGATGTACACAGCCGTCCTCACCGCCTCCGCCTAGAAGAGCGCCGGCATGGCCATGCTTTTCAGCATGCACCGCGCCATCTCGACGACGGTTTGATTGCGGCGCTCGACAACCCCGTTTTGCTGGGCCGTGTACGGGGCCGTCGTGTAGTGCTTGACACCGTGGTCGATGCAGAACTCCACGAACTCGCCGCCCCGGTCCGAGCGGAACGCGCGCAGTTTGCATTGGCCCTCCGCCTCGGCCATGGCCTTGATCCTTTTGAAACGCTCGAGCGCCTCGTCTTTCGACTTCAGAAGCTCTGCCCACATATAGCGGCTATGATCATCGACGACGAGGATGAAGTACTTGTTACCTCTCGGCGTCGCCGGCGATATCGGGCCGCACAGGTCGGTGTGGACGAGTTCCATCCCTTTCTCCGCTCGATATTCTGTGGCCCGCGGGAACGGCGATTTGTGTTGTTTCCCAAGTACGCAACCGTCGCAGTATTCCACCACGCGGTCGATCTCCGGCATGCCCTTGACCATGCCCTTTGTGGACATGGCGCGCAGTGCCCGGAAGTGTAGATGACCCAGGCGCGCATGCCAGCGCCAGGTCACGTCGTCGCTTTTCGAGAGCAAACAAGTGGGCGTGTCGATCGTGAGTACGCCGGTGTACAGGCGCGTCGCCGTGAGCTTGGCGCAGGCTAGGACACGCCGCGCTGGATCTTGGATCGTCATGATGCCGTCCTTGATGTTGACCATGCACTCGCCCTCATCGAGCTGACCCACGGAGACTATGTTACTCCGCAGGCTTGGGATGTAGAACACCCCAGTGAGTGCCCGCTAGTCTCCACTCTGGCCGCGGAACACGACGGAGCCACGTCCGCGTATCACCACGGTCGATCTGTCCCCGAACTTAACTTGACAGTGCCATGCACGGTCTCGTCCAGCGTCGCGAACACGTGCCGCTCGCCGGTTATGTGGCTGCTCGCCCCTGTGTCGAAGTACCACACGCCCTCCGGCAACGGCACTGGGACGAGCTTCTCCTCGTTGAGGCAGACGGCCTGCGGCGCGACGACGTGGGCGGTGCTGATGCCGGTGACCATGGCCATGAACAGGCCCTGGTCATGTTCGTCACCAGCGCGGACTAAATTGGCATGTTCTTGCTTGCCCGCTTGCTCCTGTTCCCGCAGCTAAGTCCTGCACTCTTTCTTCCACTGCCCTGGGATGCCACAGTGGTGGCACTTTCCTTTCTTTCTCTTGCCGCCGGATCCACCAGAGCTGCCTGACCCGACGTTCCCCGGCGCACTCTTGCTAGCGCCCTGGGCCTTGGCCTTGCCGGTCGCCTTGCTCTTGCCGGTGTTGCTGCCGCCACCGCCCGCCTTCTCGCGGGCCAGCCACTCCTCATGAGTGAGCAAGAGGCGCCCGGCGTTCTGCGCTCCATCGTCGAGGTCGTAGGGGTCCTCGCAGGCGGAGAGGCGGCCGACGAGCTCCTCGATGGTCATAGTTTTCAGATCGATCAGGGACTCGATTGCCATGGCCATCGGGCGGTATCGCCGCGGCACCACGCGAAGGAATTTCTGGACCGCCTTGTGCTCGGAGACCGGGTCGCCGTACAGCTCCAGATCGGCGACTAGGGCCGAAAGCCGCAACCCGAAATCCTCGACGGACTCGCCGTCCTTGAACCTGAGATCTTCGAACTCCCGCCGACGCACTTGGGCCTTGGCCTTGCAGGCGCACTCGCTGCCCATGCACATGGTCTTGATTTTCTCCCATGCCTTCTTCGCCGTGTCCTTGGCGGCCAGTACGCGCAACATCTCCGGCGGGATGCCGGTGAGAAGGTTCTGTAGCGCGCGCCGGTCATCGTTCTCGTCGGCGGCGTCGTCGGTCACCGCAGACCAGACGCGGGCGACCTGCAGCTTGACCTGCATCACCAGCGCCCACTCCTGGTAGTTGGTGCGCGTCAGCATCATCAACGTCCCCGTCTACTCGGGCACGACGCGCTCCACCACACGGAGCTCGCCGCTGCCGCTGCCGGTGAGGCGCGCGAGCGGCGCCTTGGGACGACGGTGTCTTGCTCTTCTCCTCCTCCTCCTTTTCTGAGTCCGACATGACCGCAGTGGATCAAAACACCACTCGATCAACCAGGCGCAAGATCAAACACCTGCGGCTCTGATACCAACTGTCGTTGCCGAAATTTCTATAGTAGCCGCAAATCTGAAGAAGTTCAGAGAGAGACAGAGGAAGAAGACGATGGTTTTGTGCCGCACTGAAAAGCTACAACGTTTTCTGTTATTACTCTCTGCTATATCTCTTGTTACAGCAGTTGACTACTAGCTAGCTACCTCCTGATCCGCCGGCTATGATCCGATTCTGCCGCGCCATCCCACGGCCTCGTCTCACAGCTTTTGCGGATCGGGAGAACGGGTAAAACGCGGGATCGTGTGCAGAGTGCAGCACGCCCGTCCTAGCTACTTGCACGCGCCACATGCGGCCATGCATTATTAACAGAAAACAAAACTAATCATCGTGAAAACAGAGATTACAGGAAGCTAACAAAAAAAATTGCATTACTCTCACACGTTGTAGCTCTGCTGGGTATGACAAACCTATAGATGACCCACCCCCGTACTGTAGCTTTTTTTCTGAATCTGTAAAAATTTGACATTATTCTCACATGTTGTAGCTCTGCAGGGGTATGATATGCTTCAGAGTACAAACATGACCCATTTCTTGACATCAGTGCATCGCCATCAATAGTTTCTTATGATAATCTCATTCTAGATTGGAGCACAAGAGCATCGAGCATCTGCTTGGCTTGTACATCGCACTGCACTATAAACTATGTCACCTCATTCTTGATTCGCCCATAATGAGTCAATGAGACAATAAAGGTGCAGATTTTAACAAATCAGAAAATAAGATGGTTTAAGATGCAAGGTTAATGAGTTCCACAAAAAGAGCTCTTTTGGGATTGGAAGATGCATCAGCTCAAATTAGGAACTATCATCCCCGCAGTTTCCAGTAAAAA
>NW_021202152.1:13075-26612 GCF_002162155.2 Triticum dicoccoides
TGAACCTAAAATAAAGAAGCAAGCGACTGCTACCTAATGAAACATGTAGATCAAACCACAATATTCTTGAAATATGTCACATGTATAGAACAGTGTGTAAGTTTGGTTGGAAGCGTTGAACCCTTTGGTCTCGGGCCGCATGTTTATATATATTGGCAATGCCTTGGAGTACAAGAGAAGATCGAAGAGAGATTGATCTCAGGAAGTTCGG
The DNA here is from genome assembly GCF_002162155.2 of Triticum dicoccoides. Taxonomy (NCBI): domain Eukaryota; kingdom Viridiplantae; phylum Streptophyta; class Magnoliopsida; order Poales; family Poaceae; genus Triticum; species Triticum dicoccoides. Next base: position 13,287 of record NW_021202152.1, read on the forward strand.
TACATGAGATAATGCGCGAAGGGAGAAAAGGAGATAGAGACAGATTACAATTTGAATGAAAACTATCTCTATCCTATACATATTCTAACACTCCCCCTCAATCTGAACCTCATGAGCTTCAACCAAGGTTGAGATTGTACTTGAACTCATCCAACCTCCTCATAGTAAGAGGCTTTGTGAAGCCATCAGCAAGTTGATCTCCAGTAGGAATAAACTGAATGTCGAGAAGCTTTCTAGCTACTCTTTCTCTGACAAAGTGGAAATCAACTTCAATATGCTTTGTGCGTGCATGAAAAACAGGGTTAGCTGACAAATAAGTTGCACCAATATTATCACACCATAGTCTGGCAGCTTTTGGAGTCTTAATTCCAAGCTCATAAAGTAGTGTTTGTATCCACATTACTTCAGCTGTAGCATTCGCCAAAGCTTTGTATTCAGCCTCTGTGCTCGATCTAGAAACTGTAGCCTGCTTTCTTGCACTCCATGATACAAGATTGGATCCCAGAAAAACAGCAAATCCACCAGTAGACCTTCTATCATCAATACATCCTGCCCAGTCTGCATCAGAATAGGCAGTAACAAGCATAGAAGAAGACTTGGTAATTTGGAGTCCAAGTCCCTCTGAGAACTTAAGGTACCTCAAGATTCTCTTGACTGCAGTCCAATGAGTAGTGCTAGGAGCATGTAAATATTGGCATACCTTGTTGACAGCATAGGAAATGTCAGGCCGTGTCAGTGTTAAGTATTGTAATGCACCCACAACACTTCGGTAATTTGTTGCATCCTCTAATCCAAGTGCCTCTCCACTTTCAACAGAAAGTTTTTCAGAAGTTGAGATAGTTGTATTCACGGGTTTACATTTTTCCAAACCTACTCTTCTGAGTATATCAGCTGTGTATTTTTCCCGTGTCAAAAGTATACCATCTCTTATTTGTTTAACCTCTATACCAAGAAAATAGTGAAGATCTCCCAAATCCTTGAGAGCAAACTCCAACTTAAGATCCTTAAGCAAACAAGTAGTGGCACTTGAACTTGAACTAGCAACTATAATATCATCAACATAAACTAGCACAAAAATAGTGACATTTCCTTTACTATAAAAGAACAAGGGCGTGTCTGCTTTGGATGGTACAAACCCAAGTTGCTGTAGTTGCATGCTCAATCGTGAATACCAAGCTCTTGGGGCCTATTTTAAACCATATAATGCTTTATCCAATTTGCAAACATAATGTGGTGTGCTCTTGTTTTCATAACCTGGTGGCTGCCGCATAAACACCTCTTCCTCAAGAACACCATGAAGGAATGTGTTCTGAACATCTAGCTGTCTTAAGCTCCAACCTCTGGAAACAGCAATAGACAGAACAAGTCGAATAGTAGCTGATTTAACAACTGGGCTAAAGGTATCCTCATAATCAATGCTAAATCTCTGCTTAAAACCCTTAGCAACTATTCTAGCCTTGTACCTGTCTATACTTCCATGAGATTTTCTTTTTATCTTGTACACCCATTTACAATCAATGATATTCATTCCACTTTTTGATGGTACTAGGTGCCATGTTTTGTTTTTCATAAGTGCATTATACTCACTATCCATGGCTTCTTTCCAATGTTTGTGAGCAAGAGCATCAACTAGGCTAACTGGTTCACCAGGAGTAGTAAGGAAAGCACGTTTTTTTATCATACCTGATGGTACCATCTTTGTATTCTTTTTCCTTAGTAATACCTGACTGATACCTCGTGTGACGCCGTAGAATTATTTGTGCCACAGAAGATCCAGCCATCAGATCATGCTCAGACGCCATGGGATCACGCGCCGGATCTCCTTCAGGCAAAATCGGCCTCGGGATCGATGCGCCAGTCGATCCGCCAGACGAGGCACGCCGCATGTCGCCCTTGTGTCGCCCGCTCAGCCCGTGCGCGTCGGAGCCCGTGGGCTGGGCCCAACAGCGGTCGGCTGGTCGGCCACGCTCACAGGCCGCAGACTCGTGGCGAGCGGGGAGTCGCTCCCGCCCCCGCCTGGGCTGGTGGGCTCCACACTGTCGCTGTCGGCCACCGAGCCACGGGCCGCGTCCACGCGCTGGAAGGGATCCTCCTCGGATCGAGCGTCGCCAATGATTGCGTTGTCGCCAGGATTTTCCTGGGATCGCGCGTCAGATCTTCTGCTGCTGGCGGGATCCTCCTCGGGGCTAACGACGGCTGCGTTGGCTGTATCTGAGCACATAAAATCATGAACTGCACCTGTACAAACATCATCAGAAGTGCAATTTTCTGTGGATTTATTCACATGGTCAGCTTCAGTTAATTCACCCCCGTGATCAGAGATTGTGTCAAGGTCTGAAAGAAGTGCTATTTCAGCACGGAGAAGCGCGCCAGCATTGGGATGAAGTTTGGCAAACGGAAAAAGAGTTTCATCAAAAACTACATCTCGAGAAATATATATACGTCCAGTTGCAATTTCTAGGCACTTGTATCCCTTGTGAAGATTACTATAGCCTAGAAAAATATATTGGGTGGAACGGAATTCAAGCTTATGATGATTATATGGACATAAATTTGGATAGCAAGAGCACCCAAAGATTTTGAGAGAGTTGTAATCTGGTTTTTTATGATAGAGACATTCCAACGGAGTAGAGTGCTTTGGATGTGATGGGGTAGAGCCCTCCAATGCATCTACCATGATGAAGAAGTTCCCTCGTTGCCCGGTCCTTTATAAGAAAGTAACGAGGGTGAGTTTCAAAGAAGACATTATTATCAGTGGCTAAACGTGACAGAGGCAAGATTTTTGTCAGCTTGTGGAACATGAAGGACATCCTTAAGGACTAGATCACGTTTGAGATTAGGGGAATTAATGTAAGCTTGTCCAATGTGACAAATATCCATACCTCCACCACTAGCCGCGGTGTGAATCTGGTCGCCGCCGTGGTATCTTTCTCTGAGGGCAAGTTGTTCTAACTCGCTGGTGACACGATCTGTTGCACCCGAGTCCACATACCATACGCCATCTCCTCCTCCTTCTTCACGGATGGCTGCAGCAGCATGACGAGCGTCGGGGACGAAGTCTTCATCGTATCTGTGCCAGCAGTCCAGGACCTCATGGCCCGGCTTCTTGCACAGTTGGCAACGAGGACGGCGATTTGAGGAAGCGCGGCGACTGTTGTTGTTGTTGAAGCCGCCACCTCCTGCGTTGTTGTTGTAGCCGCCGCCTCCTGAGTTGCTGCCACCGCCAGAACGAGTGCCCTCGCCCTGGTAGTTGTCGCGACCACGGCCGCCGCTATTGATGTTGCGGCTCTGTCCTTGGTGACCGTGTCCACGATCGCGCCCGCGAGCCGCCGAGTTGACAGATGACTGTCTGATGTTGGTGCCGTGAAGGAGCGCGAGACGAGCGTCGAAGCTCAAGAGCTGGTTGTACAACTCCTGAATCGAAACTGGCTCAACCCTAGCGGACAAGGCGGACACGACTGGGTTGTAGTCCAGGTCGAGGCCAGCCATGATCTTAGAGACGATTTCAGGGTCGGGAAGAGGGACTCCGGTGCAGCATGCGATCTCATTTGTAAGAGTTTTGATTTTACCAAGATATTCAGCCATGGACATGTTACCTTTCTTCAGGTTTGTAAGCTCGATGCGGGTGTTGATGGCCTGACTTTGGCTCTGGGCGGCGAACATGGCGTTGATGGAGCTCCATACTTCTGCCGGCATCTGAAGAGTGGCGACTTGGGCGAGGATCTCACGGGACAGAGATCCCATCAGATACCCCTGGAGTTGCTGCTGCTGTGCGTACCAAAAGGTTCGAGCGGGGTTGGCGATCTGTTCGTCTTTGCCATCTTTGGTGATGGTAAGGGTGGCCGGTGGTTCCGGACTCTTCCCGTCAAGGTGGTGCTCCATCTGTGCGCCTCTGATCTGTGGGAGCACGACGGCCTTCCATAGAAGGAAATTTCCCCTTGATAGCTTCTCCTGCGCTGGCGATCCGAGAGGAACGGAGCTGCTGCTGGATGATGAGGCGAAGGTGGAGGATGTGGAGGTGGAAAGTGCGCTCATTGTGGACGATAGGGCTGTGGAGGAAGACATGATCTCGGCCGCGGGGAAGGTAGCTAGATGTGATCTTTGATCTAAGAGGAAGATGCTCTGATTACCATGTAAGTTTGGTTGGAAGCGTTGAACCCTTTGGTCTCGGGCCGCATGTTTATATATATTGGCAATGCCTTGGAGTACAAGAGAAGATCGAAGAGAGATTGATCTCAGGATGTTCGGTACATGAGATATTGCGAGAAGGGAGAAAAGGAGATAAAGACATATTACAATTTGAATGACAACTATCTCTATCCTATACATATTCTAACAGTGGAGCTTCTCCATGGCTCATGTGTTGAGCCATCTCAGACTCCGCCATCCTCATGGCTAGCATAATTGGACCATAACGCATTGCTAAACTGAAGTCATTTTTCTTCTTTTTTGAGAAAGGAAGTCATTTTCTCCATCCACTTAGTTTCAAAGTTCAATCCATCTACAAGAATCAACTAATTGCACGTGTCAATCTATTAAAGGCAGAAACAAATCGTCAGGCATAATCTTTGTGTAACATCCCAAATTTTCAATTTGGAATGTTATACATTAGATCATCATGCATATCATATTTTATTTTGCATTTTGGTTGATCCTAGAAATTCTACGCAACTCAATGACCCACGGAGAGAGTTGGGGATTTCGTTATTTTCATATTTGAATTTTCTCAAATTTTGAGAATAGGATCATTTGATTTTATTTATTTTATCATCAATTATTTCTAGTACAAAAATATGAGAGATGGAATAAAATGACTTTCCCAAAATAATACTGAGGATTTAATAATAAAATCAAATAATATTTTATTTCGGAGTTTTTCAGTGTTTTATTTGAATTTAGGAAAAATGTGCGTTTTTCAAAATTGCATTTAGGGCCCAAATAAATGTTCACCTTGTGCGGCTTGATTTTAGAAGCCCGTGAAAATTTATTTCGAAATTTGTGGAGTCCGTTTAGTATTACGGAATAATTAAAAAAACGAACCGACTTAACGGGCCGTGTCCGACCTGGACACCGACCGAGAGGCCTTCATAAGCCGAGGCCCAGCCCCGGGGGAAACCCTAAAGCGCCCTAAGCCGCCGCCGCCCTAAGAAGCCGCCGCCGCCGACGTCCGCTGCCGCCGTCGCCGGATCTCGCCGCCGAGGTTCGTCGCGCCTCGATTTCCGTGTCGAAAAAAAATCGGCGTTCGTCGTTTTTCTTTTTCTCGGATTAAATCCGTGATTTTTCTGATCACGATTCCTGATCTGATTTTCGTTTTAGTTTAACTTTTTGCTCGTTTATCGGAATCAGGCGATTCAAGCGCCCAGGGATTCGCCTTGAAATCCTCTATCCGTTTAACCAACTTAAACAAGTTTTTGTTACTATAAAATTTGCCCTGATCCAGATTAGTAGAACGAAGTTGTTTTCTTTCGCCGTTTGATTTTCGTTGCTTGGTTCGATTTGATTCTTTTTGCCAACCGGAGTTCTTAAGTTGAACCTTCTGGTTAGATCTCTTATTTGAGTTTTACCTGTGCATTAGATGAGTACTTATTGTATGTTTGTTTGTTTGTCTGCGATAGAGTACCCGGAGTGCGCCGCCTGTTACTTTGAATCGTTAGATCAATCCTTTTCTACTACCCAGTTTTATTGCATTAGATCAATCCTCACACATTGCATGATTAGGATCTAATTAAATTGTGGGATGGAAAGTAGATGAGGTAGTACCTATTACCTGTTATTATCAAACCTTTGGGAGTTACTTCTACGTTTGCTTATTATGCCATGCTATGCTAGTAGACGTGGATTGGGTGAGTGAAATCCATGACAGATGTGAGATTGTTAATTAATGGTTTATCTAAGGTGGCAACTTAAACACACATCTGGGTGGATTGAGGCACCTGGGTATTCCAGGACTTGCCTGTTTTCTTTTGGACCGCCACCCAGGCTCAAAGGGATCATGAGACTATTCATACTAGAAACTTCCGTGTGCAGCCACAAGCTATTATGGGCTCTAGCATAGTTGACTAAGTCGTGCGAACTCTTACAGTGGTAGACTAGCATATGTAGGGGATGTAGGTGGTACGGTCTACCCGATTGTAAGGTGCTAGCGCTTCTGAAAGACTATGTCTCGGTCATCCGTCTTCTCAAACACCATGTAGTGGGAGAAACCAAACGGAGGCGATCGAGTCTTGTGGGGAAAAGTGCGCAAACCTCTGCAGAGTGTAATAAATTAATCATGGTTAGCCGCGTCCCCGGTTATGGACATCTTGAGTATCTAGTACTTGGATTTTCATGTGAATCTCAACATGTTACTCTAAATTAATTTTGTTGGGTTATGTTTAATGATGATGCTTAATTGGGATTGAGAATGCTGTCAACCATTCTCAATGTTTAACAACCACCATGATAGTTAACTAAATTTATTCCTTTGAAGTAGGGAAAAATTGGCTTTACGTAAATCTGTAACCATAGAGCTTTCCACCAGTCAAATATGCATTTAGTATAGCTGTTTCATTTCATTACTCTCTATGTGTTACCTTTCCAGCATATTCCATGTGCTGACCCGTTTCGGGCTGCAACGTTAATGTTGCAGACTTTTCAGATGACGATTAAGGAGTTTTAGGTCGTGGTTCTATACTCAGTGATGCCGTTGGAGTTGATGGACTCACTTATCTTCCAAGCCTTTCGCTGTTATCGTTATTAGATGGCCTTAAGCCATATTTATTGTAATAAGTTCTCTTTTGAGACACTCGATGTAATAAGTGTGTGATTGCTACTCTGCTATAAATCCTCCGAGTACTGTGTGGTGTCAGCATTACTGATCCAGGGATGACACCGGAGCATAGAGATCAGACTGTTTGAGGTCTGGTCGCTACAGAGATGGTATTAGAGCACACGCTGACTGTAGGACACGACCACTAAGCACAAGACCTAGATCACTATTCACTCTCTTCTCTTCTGACCTCTCATCTTTTCTATTCTTTGAGATGGCGGATATAAGGAACAAGTTCATGCAACCGGATGAAGATACACCCTTTGGACGCCACTTGAAGGAAGTCACTAGATACCTGAACATAGGAGTACCAAGCTTCACCGGAAACTACAACGCCACTTTACCTGAAGAAGAGCGCTGGATGATTCAAGTTCAAGTTCTAGGAAGGACGTTCATGCCAGTCACTGAGCCCATAAAATTTTCTTTTGATGCACCAACTTGGAGTCTAGGAAAGAGCATGGCAGCTCACATCGCCATGGAACGCATTGGAGAAGTCTACCGCAAGGATCTCAAGGATACTATCTACCAGATTTGTGGGCGCCGAGATGAACACTGGGAGATGATCAGCACCAGGAAGGATAGATCAATCGCAGCTTTTATCCAGGAGCTAAACCAGCACATTCGACGACAGGAGAACCAGATGTGCGCCGACATGATAGACCTGAAGAAGGCAAAGACTAGAATCAAGGAACTGGAGGAAGAACTCAAGGCTACACGTGAAGATTATGAAGAGGAAATTGAAGTATTGGTGGAGAAGAATGACGACCTGATCAAGAAGATTGGAATATTTATGGGAGACCCTACACCAGTAAATGAAGACGAAGAACCTCAGGAAATTAGCCCAGAAGACTACATCATCATCGACGGCACCGACTCGGAAGCAGATAGTAGCGATGATGACTATGTTGATGAAGCTGGAGCAGATACTATGGAGTCAACGACCATAGAATATTTCTAGTAGACCACCTCATCAGTAGTAGTTAAAGAAATTTTTGCTCTGAGCAGATACTATGTTGATGAAGCTGGAGCAGATACTATGGAGTCAATGACTATGTCGATGTTTTTTGCTCTGAGCTTGGTCAAAGTTAAAGAAATTCGTCTTTCTAAAAAACGGATACCCCCTATATTTTATAGCTGATGGAATATTCAGTTTGACGGGTGGGGGAGATGATAGAGTGCGTTTTATTTTTATTTATAATGCTGTGATTTGGTCGGCCTTTTGTGGTGTGATTCCGTGTTATTGGCTAACCAACTTATATTTATCTGTGGAAATTTCTGCGTCGGTGATTGCATGCAATATATTGATGCTACAATATCACATGGCGATGCTTCTTTTCTCTAGGTGGTGGGAGGGTGCGGGGGATTGATATGTTTTTATAGGCCGGTTGTTGTTGATTGATTTGAATAATCATTGGCCCAGTCAAAATCGTAAACCAAATCAAAATTGAAAAGCTCAATTGAATGAAAGAGCTTCAAATTTTTGGAACATGGTGAATAAAAAGAATTGAATGAGAGAGCTTGAGAAATTGTTGACCCAGTCCAAATCGGATGACCCAATTCTAAATTGATTAACTCAATTAATCGTGAGGCCTTAGAAATTAGAAAGCATAGTGTATAGTATAGAAGAATAGAATCGTGGAGCTTTGAGAAATTGTTGGCTCGGTTAAAATCGGATGACCCAATTTTAATTGGATACCTCAATTGAATGTAGGCTCATTAAAACTAGAGAGCTTAGTGTTGTAGAGGATGCCCAGTCTTGAGGTCTTATCATTAGTTTGATATTGCTGACCAAGTACTTAAAACGGCCTAGTTCCATCAAGGGATTGTGTACACTCCACATATACACTGATCCATACCTATATATCAATGAAAAAAATACAGAATAATTACTACTTAATCAATCCGTACGTACGCGGCAGTGTTGTCCCGGTTTCTAGGAAAAAATAGGCAAGGCTCTAGCTCTTAATGCTAATTAAGATGTTATCCTTTGCTGGACGTAATTTCTTACCAACGTCACATAATACTATTAGACAACAATGCAACTAGTACCGAGCTTATTGAAAGCAACAACTCCTTTGCATTAGAAAACTAGTAGCAATATTTGGATTGCTGTCACGGAGATTGCCCACTAAGTATTGTTTAATTGCTTCTTAACCACATCAACAATATGTTTTCCAGAATGTTGGAAGTCTTTTAATATAAAGACGGAGCTTTTCCGCGAAAAAGAAAGATAACTCGGTTGCTTTAAAACATGGTGAACTGGTGATGAGCACGCATCAATATAACTGGATTGGAGTAGTTTGACTAGCGGCACGGTTGACTACGAAAATAGATAGTAGTTCGCTAGGCCTTGTCTTGTGATCTTATCATTGGTTAGAGATTGCTGACCAAGTATTTAAAACGGCTTAGTCATGGAATAAATAAATAAATATATTAAAATGGTTGGGCCTGCCAGAACCGGATTAGAATGCCGAGGCCAGGGTCTGACTCCACCTCCCTTGGGCACAAAATAGTTATATTTGCATTTAAAAATAATAAATGAATTATTTTGTGATTAATTGATGCAGTATCATACATAGTTATTATCATATAAAATCCCAAAAATAAGTTCGCATGGGATTTTGGGAGCTTTTCTGCTGAGAGGCACAAGCCCAGCCTAGCTTCTATACCATGCGACCTTATTTTCTGCTGAGAGGCACAAGCCAAGCCCAGCCCAGCCAGCTCCTTCGTTCTGTCGCCGCCGCTAGACGTACCCTACAGCACACCGCCGAGCACGAGGCCGCCGAGCACAGCTAGACTTGAGGCCGAACAGGCAGCAGCTTGTTCAATCCGACCGCTGCCTCATGTTCCACAGTTCGTCCAGCCGGTGCCTCCTGTACCTCCCCGCCGCCGCCCAGATCGACTATTAGCTGTTTTCTGTTGACATATCTTCAGGAAGGGCAGTGCTCATGTGCACCTAGTTTTTGGACATTTTAGGGGTATTGTAGACTTTCACCAGAGAACTTGGAACATAAGCTCACACAAAAGAACTGGATGGCTTAATTTCATGGGCTTATTTCCACTGCAACTTATCAAGGGCTTATTTCCAGCGCAGCTTATGTAGAAGCCATGGCTCAAAAGAACTGGCCCTTATAGCATGTACAACGGGAGCCCTCAGACCGCCACAAACGTCTGTGCAGACAGTCTGATCGCTGTCCGAGCCGCAAATTGCCACCCAACCGGATGCCACATAATTAGCCCAAGCAGCCGGGCTGAACAATAGCTCCAAATCTAACCTGTATCTATGGTGGATATGGGCGGACCGGATGCGGCAGCCACGTCAGATCGGCACACGATGGACCACCCCATCCCCATCGCGGCGCAAACATAGCTCACTCTTGGCCTCTCCGCTCTCCTTCCACTCCACTCATGTTCGCTCCCGTCCCTGTCGCTTCCCCTTTCCAGACAATCGTGGCTGGTTCTCGCAGCGACTGTGGCAGCAAATCTGGCTACGAGGCAGATCCCATCGACTGGGATGGCTTGCTGCAGTCGGATTGGGACAACGAGAACCTCGCCCTTCGCATCGCGCTTTGCCCGTCGCGGATGGACAGGGGCAGGAGCTCGAGCTCTGCAATGTCCCCAGTAGCCCGGCGAGGCAATGCAGCCGACCGCGCTGACCTATCGAGGTCCTCATCGGTCTAGATCTGTCACCCTCAAAGGCCCTCCCCTACCACTATTGGCCCTGCTCCTTCCGGACGATGGGTGCTCGTTCTCGCACCGCCAAGCCCGCGGCGGAAGATGTACGAATCGGATGTGCGAGCTGCTCGCTGTGTGAGGTAGTTGGCCTGCTAGATAGCCGGTTCCTTCCGCATCGGCTGCGGGTCCTGTAGGTCCACCCCGGCCGACCCAAAGGAGTTCACCGCGACGTCATCCTCCGGTCAAATACCTCGGCGGAGACGAATGCCCGGTGCCACCGCTGCAAGAGGGTGGCCGCCCGGGCAAAAGCCACTTGACTCGTAAGGGAGCAGGTCTGTGCCGCCCGACATCTGGTCGTGATCATCTCCTCCTTGTTGTTGTACGATAGTGGCATGGCGAGCAACGACGACCGCTCCCTCCGTCCGCCGATGCCTTCGCTAAAGAATTTATCTACCGTTTAGGCTTATTGTATCTAGGTGATGATGGGAATTTTTTGTCCGATTGTATGAAACTTGCCACCCCCTAGTGTTTTCTAGTGCTATGCTCAAGTTGTTTTTGTAACCCGCCCAGATATTAAAACTTAAAATAGTTGAATACAATCATTCCTTACACGCAACATCTCCTTCGGGATACGGGCTGCGTCGGGTATTGTCAGCTGTATAGGTATTCTAAGATCCTTATATTCCGGCCGTATGGGTGGTGGAGGATATAGTGGACGGCCGTTTTCTGGAGATGGCGACGACGTCCTGGACCGATCTGTGTCATTGGTCACTCTTTACACGCAAGAAAGTACGTAGCAGCCGACCCGTGCATGTCGGCAACTACGACTAGGGCACACCGGGACCCCTCATTTTATTAGCCACCCTGCGAATGTAAAACTGTTCGATGAAGCAGGTGTGCGTAGCTGCAAAATAAGTACTTGTAATAGTAGTTCTTGCTAGATTAGACCATATCAATGAGCGGTCCAGAAATATTGTTGTTGAAATGGATGTATCTATCGTATTTTACTCCTAGATACATCCATTTTTATTCATTTCTTCGACAAATATTTTCAGACGGACGGAATAATATGCGACTACTAAGAAGTTATCCATTGATTGGCACAATTCCTCATGAATGCCACTATGTATTAGCCTACATGCAACTAGCACCGACAAACCTGTTCAAAGTAATGATTCCTTAGCATTAGAAAATTGCGCTTTGCAATATTTCGGTTGCTACCACGGAAACTTCACACTAAGTATTCCTAAACTGCATGCTTAATTCCATATATTGGTTTACTTTGCGGGCCCATGGTGTCAACTCTTCTACATATATTGGAGTTGGCATCAATATAATAAGCTACCACTTAACATTAATTCGTTCATGGTCTTAAACTAGTCTTGCATGAAAGTAGTTGGAATAATTCATGAACGATCAAGTGCAGCAAAGGAAACTAGTATTTTCGGTGAAGAAGAAAAATCATAGAAAATTTAGGACGGAGTTTTATGCTGGAAGAAGCCAAGTTGTGAAGGAATTAGATGCAATCTTTAGCCACTATGAGGCGCTGAGAGAAAGAAGAAACCCTACCGCGAGGGAAGCGAAACTACATACTACTTTGGAACTGCATTCTCTTGATAAGGATATATCCCTATTGTTTGAGTATGACAACACGTTGGACACATGATATGTATGAAGAAGCACAAAACATACACAACGTGCACACAAGTATATTTACTGATGGTTGAAACGAGGGGGAACAATAAAACGAAGGAACTTTTGCCACATGCACACATCAACGGCATTAGTTCGCTTATTTATATGGCTTATAATAGCAACAACGAACACAAGCATGCACGTAGCTTACAGCGAGCAACAGGGCACAATCGGCCGGTTTAGCAGAAGAGGGTACAACCGCCGTAGCATGTTGCACCACACTCAATTAAGGCTGCGTCCTTACATTCCTGGCATGCAAGAGTTATGACGGTGCAGATGCCGCTGCACGTCGTTTCAGCGTAGGCGATGCAAATTGCAACACAAGCGCCCAGACAATCTTCGCATTCTGTGGCTGCCGCCGGGTGACCCATGTTGAGGACGAGCACGATGCAAACAGCAACGATGGTGGCCACCTTCAGAGATGAAGCCATTGATGAATTGGGTGGTTCTAGTGGAGAATATAGCAAGAACAGATGCGATGGAGATGAGCTAGCTAGCTGCTTAACTGTACATGTCCATATGAGGGAGTAGGATGCTATTTATAGGGAGCCAACACAAGGACGACCCTAGCTAGTACCCCACCTCGCAAAAAATAAAACCTAGCTAGTACTTATTCGTATCACTTAATTAACTGTGGTTGACTTTGATATAGTATATACCTTGTGCACCAATACTTTTTGACCTAAATTGTACGCAAGTGAACTCTGCAATAATGCGTGCACTTTGACGTCAGAAAGATAATTTATAGCAAAGTGACCCATACATTTGCGTGGCTAAGGCTGTCCATAATGAGTAGTATCATAAGTTTGTATCATGCATATGATACTATTCTATGATATTACCTCTATAATGCATAATATTATGTATTAGTATCTTAGATATTATCTTATTTATTGTCATGCATGACACATATTAGCATATCATTTATTATGATACGGTATCACGATATGATACTAAACTCTCTCTTTCTTCATTTAATTCCATGTCACCTCACCAAAATTGCTTAGTAAATCAGTTAATGAGGAGAGCGGTAAATTGAGTAACTTAGCTAGTTACTCATTATGAGTAGCATCACACATACCAAGACAAATTGAGTCTATTACCTAATGAATGAAGCTTTACATGACACTACACATATGTTTGACTGG
>NW_021202153.1:0-1535 GCF_002162155.2 Triticum dicoccoides
AAATATCTCATATCTATGTCACTGACCCGTACTACATGCACGAGGGCTTCTTGGGAGTCTGCGCAGAGTAGCGTGTATACGCGAGGGAATACACCGTCAATTTCATGCTCGCCAATAAGGACAAGGGGGCGATTCTCGTGCCTTATCATCTCGTGTAAGTCATCTACGCTGCTATCCTTCCTTCGATTTCAATCATTCATTTGCACGGTGGAGGCTAAGTAATTTGAGGTGTACTTATTTTGCGTAGCGGCGGGCGCGCCGTCCTCATCATCCTATACCCCCAATTCTCCCACGCTCTTTACTTGGACTCATCAAAGAACATTCACAAAAAGGATTACACCCACATCAAGGATGTTCTCGACAGTGCTATGTTTTACTACCAAGCAAGGGGTGGAGAGGTCAGGGACAAGAAGAAAAGGGGCGGCAGGGTCGCCTTCGCCCATAAGACCGACTTCTGTTGCATCCAGCAACCGAGCGATTCTCTTAATGATGGATTCTATGTCCTACACCACATGCTGGAGTACAGACGGGATCACCAGAACCTTCGCATGTCACCTAGATCCGGCGATGCCCATATTCTGCAATGGGCAAAGGGCATAGGAGATATCGAGGATCATCGACTTCGAGCTGAGTTCTATCACATCCAGCGCGAACTTGCCCAAATCATCATGAAGGAGGTCGTCGGAAAAACAGGGATGTTCTATGAAGAAGGACAAATGTCGCGGGAAGACGTCTGAACATGGATAGCCTCTCAGCGTCTCGACATGAAGCCTTTCACTAAGCTCGGGGACTATCTCCCTGACATCAATGGATGGCACGACATGTTGGAGTGATTGTCGATATATGACAATGTGTCTATTTAGCCCATACTTTCTGTATGACAAAACTTTGAGTTATGCGCAGTGAAACTTTATTTGTGATGTAATTAAACCGTCCTCCTCCTCGACTAGCGAAGATCACTCTAGTTAGGGCATTTTGGGTACGATGAACTTTGTTATTTATGCTTATGATATGTTGTTTCTATTTTTGTCAAGTCTATCTCTTTCTGTTGCTCAACTACATATGTTGCATATCATCGACTCATGTGACGATGCAGGTGCATAGATCATCGATGGCGAAGAAGTGCTACGCCAGGAGTATATATACGACGAGTGTCCGGAGTGTTAGGCCCAGGTGTTACCGGTTTCCGGTTTCGAGCGATAGGCAGTAGTTAGTTTAGGTTCACGCTAATGCGAGAGAGGGATACGAACTCATGTACTCAAAGTGATAGCTCTTCTCGTGTATACCATTGTTTAGATGGATGACAATGTATTTGCAAGTAATCGAGGACTTGTATCGCTATTTTCGAGATGATGACGAGAGACCACTTTGTGTTGCATGATGATTATGATGAGACTATTTGTATGTATATGCTATGATTACATTTGTGGTCTCGCAGGCATTTGTATGTGTATCATGATGACATTTCTATGTGCTAAAGATTCTTCTATAAAGCCTGTTCAAATACAAAACAAATATGCCCAAAAAAACAAAAA
>NW_021202154.1:0-1050 GCF_002162155.2 Triticum dicoccoides
TCATCTTGCCTGAAATCCCGCTAGGAAGAAGAACGAGTCCATGAAGAAGATGAAGCCACGAAGACAAACCAAGCATAGACGAACGAATCCTCACGATCGCAATGAAACGGGAACTATCGAGAAGAAGCACACAACATGGTAAACACACCACACATGAACAAGACATGATGCACAACAAGCATGATGCATGACAAAGTCTACATGAAGCTACTCATGGCAAGAGATGATGCAAACAAGAACAACACATCAAGGCAAGTTTAAATGAGGCCGGAAACAACATATAACAATTCCGGTAAGTCCTCATATGCAAATTTCGAAATTGGTCCAGATCTGAATAAACCTTATGTTCAAGTTGTTAAACAGCAAGTTAAAGAGCACCAAGAGGATCTACACGAAATTCTAGTCAAGTTACATATAAAGTTCATTAGATTCGGAGCTACGGCCTAGAAGATATGAGCAAAACAAGTTAAACATGGCATTGATGCAAAATGCATGCAAACATCAAGCAAACACACCAAAACAAGGATGCAACATGATAGTATGAAACTACATGCAAAATCAAGCAAGTTTCATATAGAGCACACTCAAAACGGAGTAACGGTTCAACACACACACTATACAAGTTCAAAAGACAAGCTGTCCAAAACAGCAACTAGGCATCTTGCAAGCATCAAAACAACAAGCTACAGCATCCCAACATAATAACAAAAAGCATGGGCATGAATTACAGGTAAAGCATAACAAAACATGAACACTGAGCTATCTCCAGAAATCACTAGAACATGCTCAAAAAGACATGGAGAGATTGCAAATAATAACAGTTTCAGACTTTAGCAGAAATAACATCAGGTTGCAATGTTTAGAGCTATCAAACAACATGTTACAGGAACTTATCATGACAAACAAAGGCATGGCATGATACTACTAACTGCATAGAACAAGAGTCCCTTACTGACCATGAGCCAAAAAGGCATAGAAAATATGATGGCACCCATGTAAACATGGCAAATTATATGACAGATTCAAACATGGCAGGAATAACAATAAGTA
>NW_021202155.1:0-718 GCF_002162155.2 Triticum dicoccoides
AACGTTTTGGGGTCCCGAAGTGATTTCCATAGTTTTTGAACCCCAAGGTGCGCTGATGTGTCGGTCATCAACAATCGCAATTTTTGCCGATTCTGGCCCGTTTCAGGGACTATTACTCACTGTTTTGGGGTCACGGAGTGATTTACACGATTAACGAACGCCGGGGTGCGTTTACGTGTCGGTCATCAAGACTCACAATTTTGGCCGATTCTGGCCCGTTTCATGGACCATTAGTCACTGTTTTGGGGTCCCAGAGTGCTTTCCACGATTAACGAACCCTGGGATGTGTTTACGTGTCGGTCATAAACACTCACAGTTTTGGCCGATTTTGGCCCGTTTCGTGGACTATTACTCACCGTTTTGGGGTCCCGAAGCGATTTCCATAGTTGTTAAACCCTAGGTGCATTGATGTGTTGGTCATTAACACTCACAGTTTTGGCTGATTATGGCCCGTTTCATGGATTATTACTCACTGTTTTGGGGTCCCGGAGTGATTTCGATGATTAACGAACCCTGGGTATGTTTACGTGTCGGTCATCAACACTCACAGTCTTGGCCGATTCTTGCCGTTTCAGGGACTATTACTCACTGTTCTTGGTCCCGAAGTGATTTCCACGATTAACGAACCCTGGGTGCGTTTACGTGTCGGTCATCGAAAATCGCAATTTTGGCCGATTCTGGTCCGTTTCATGGACTATTACTCACTATTTTGTGGTCC
>NW_021202156.1:0-1356 GCF_002162155.2 Triticum dicoccoides
CCTTCTTGTGTTTAATGACATAAGGGAAAGTCTCAATGAATTCAACCCATTTAGCATGTCTACGATTCAGTTTAGCTTGACTTTTAATATGTTTCAAAGATTCATGATCAGAATGTATAACAAATTCTTTGGGCCATAAATAATGTTGCCATGTTTCTAAAGTCCGAACAAGAGCATATAATTCTTTATCATAAGTAGAATAATTCAGACTAGGCCCACTCAATTTTTCAGAAAAGTATGCAACAGGTTTGCCATCTTGTAATAACACACCTCCTAATCCAATTCCACTAGCATCACATTCAAGCTCAAAAGTCTTATTAAAATCAGGAAGTTGGAGTAAAGGAGCATGTGTCAACTTATCTTTAAATACCGTGAAGGCTTCTTCCTGTGCGGTACCCCAAACAAAAGGCACATCCTTCTTTGTAAGCTCGTTGAGAGGTGCAGCAATGGTGCTGAAATCTCTCGCAAAACGCCTATAGAATCCAGCGAGGCCAAGAAAACTCCTCACTTGTGTGACCGTTTTGGGCTGCGGCCAACTCTCAATAGCTTCAATCTTGGCTTTGTCAACTTCAATTCCCTGTGGAGTAACAACATAGCCAAGAAAAGATACTTGGTCGGTGCAAAAGGTGCACTTCCCAAGGTTACCAAACAAACGTGCATCACGTAGAGCAATAAAAACAGCACGTAAATGTTCCAAATGTTCTTCCAAAGATCTGCTATAAATCAGTATATCATCAAAATAGACTACCACAAATCGTCCAATGAAAGCACGTAAAACTTCGTTCATTAGTCTCATGAAAGTACTAGGCGCATTAGTTAACCCAAAAGGCATGACTAACCACTCATATAATCCAAACTTAGTTTTAAATGCTGTTTTCCATTCGTCTCCCAATTTCATACGAATTTGATGGTATCCACTATGCAAATCAACTTTGGAGAATATTGTAGAGCCACTCAATTCATCAAGCATATCATCTAGCCTAGGAATAGGATGACGATAACGAATAGTAATATTATTAATGCCTCTACAATCAACACACATACGTGATGTACCATCCTTTTTCGGCACTAGAATAATAGGAACAGCACAAGGACTAAGGGATTCGCGTATATAACCTTTGTCGAGAAGCTCTTGTACTTGACGCATAATCTCCTTCGTCTCCTCTGGATTGGTACGGTATGGTGCACGGTTTGGCAGTGAAGCACCGGGAATTAAGTCAATTTGATGCTCAATCCCTCGAATAGGCGGTAATCCCGGTGGCACGTCTTGTGGAAAGACGTCAGCGAACTCCTGCAAAATGTTAGTGACAGCAGGAGGCAAAGAGGAAGGCACGTCCTCGAATGAAAATAATGCCT
>NW_021202157.1:0-4408 GCF_002162155.2 Triticum dicoccoides
TTTTTTCCCCTAAGTCCCTAAATATTTTGCTATGTTCATCGCATCGTAACCTTGCATATGTAGCTCCGTTTTGGGCATATAGCATATCAAAATGTTCGTCTCAGAGAGCACATCATTTCATCTCATTGCATCATTTTCATTTGAGTTCAACTTGATGCCCGAAATGCTGTTGGAAGAGTGCTATTTGAGATAATTGTCAGATCTGCTGCTCCATTTAGATATTTGTCATTTTTTGCCATGATTATTGTGTGCATGATATGCCCCTGAGCTCTACATGTGTTTTGTTATATGTTTTGCCATCTATCCAAAGGTGCAACCCATGTATTTTTGTGATGTGTGTGGTGACTAGAACAAGCTTGCGAAGTGGAGCATTCGTTAATGCTGATTTCAGGGACTTAGCAATTCCACTAAGTCCTTGGCCTGTTTATCTCAATATGTCATATGTTCATGTTGTTTCCTTGTGATTCGTGCCTCTTTTGAGGATGATCAGTAAGGATGTTTTGTTAATCTTATAGTGATCTATCCATCCATGTCTTTTTTGCAATTATGGAGCACCCTAGCTTGAGTTAATCGAGCTCTACTTTTGTCATTTCGTGAATCTGGGCAGATTGTCTACTTGTTAGCGATTTTGCCGATGATGTTGTAATTGATCCGTGCATGCTATGCTATTGTTCTTGCCATGTATAGCTTGTATAATGTATATTCTTGATGGGTGTATGCTTAGATTCTCATGACTTGCTCTGTAGTGAGTGCACCGAGCTCGTAAACATGACTACTTGATATCTGTTTTTGCATGCTCCAGTTTTTCACCAAGTCTGTGATCTGATTATGTTTTTGCCATGTTCACATGCTTGCAAATGTATTTTCTGATCCCTTTTGGCTCAAGGTCACTAAGGGACTTTCGTTAAGCTCTTTGAGTAGCTCCATTCCATGCTTTACTTTGCCATGTTCAGGTCCTGTAGCATATAGTTTGCATGCTCCGAAGTATGCTATCTGATCTGAAATTCCAGACAAGTGTTAATTTCACTATTTCACTAAGTCTGAGATCTGTTTACCAATTGCACTTTTTCCATGCTTGTTTGAACCTGTTAATGGATGAATTGGCCGTAGCTCAGTGTTCACCTTTTGTTAAGCATCATGAATGGATCCCTGCCATGTATTTTGTTGCCATGTTTGAGTGCTGTAGCATGTTCATCTTGTTGCATTTAGATGGCTACTTGCTGTAAATCGCAGGACGTGGTCATATTTGAATTGCTTGCCATTTCCAAACTGTAACTCCGATTCCGGTGATCTTTATATCGTTTTCAAGCGATTTCATCTCATCTTTCCAGTGGCACACTTGGATTTCCAAGTTGAGGCCAGGTTCATTAATTCTTTGTCAAATCTTGCATATGCATCGCATATCGCATCCCGCATAGCATATCATGTTTGCATCTTGTTGTTTGAGCTTTGCACGTGGTTGATTGTGTCCTTGTTGCTTGTTTGTCTTGTTTGTGTAGAGCCGAGAGACGAGTTCGCTAACGGGGAGCCCGTTGAGTTTGCTTTCGAGGATCCAGTCAACTCTGACAACTTTGCAGTCAAGATGATCATACCCTCGAAATCACTACTATCTTTGCTTTGCTAGATGCTCACTCTTTCGCTATGCCTATGCTATGATGCCTACCACTTGCTTATCATGCCTCCCAAATTGCCATGTCCAACCTCTAACCCACCATGTCCTAGCAAACTGTTGATTGGCTATGTTACCGCTTTGCTCAGCCCCTCTCATAGCGTTGCTAGTTGCAGGTGAAGATTGGAGACCGTTCCTTGTTGGAACATTATTTACTTGTTGGGATATCATTATATTATCTGGTTATCTTAATGCATCTATATACTTGGTAAAGGGTGGAAGGCTCGGCCTCTCGCCTAGTGTTTTGTTCCACTCTTGCCGCCCTAGTTTCCGTCATATCGGTGTTATGTTCCCGGATTGTTGCGTTCCTTACGCGGTTGGGTGATAATGGGAACCCCTTGATAGTTCGCCTTGATTAAAGCTTTTCCAGTAATGCCCAACCTTGGTTTTACCATTTGCCACCTAGCCTTTTCCCTTGGGTTTCACGGACTCAAGGGTCATCTTTATTTTAAACCCCCGGGCCAGTGCTTCTCTAAGTGTTGGTCCAACCTAGAGCATCGTGCGGGGCCGTCCCTTGGCAACTTGGGTTACGTTGGCTTCCGTACGCTTAGCTTATCCGGTGTGCCCTGAGAATGAGATATGTGCAGCTCCTATCGGGATTTGTCGGCACAACGGGTGGTGTTGCTGGATTGGTTTTAACTTGTCGAAGTGTCTTGTAGAACCGGGATACCGAGTCTGATCGGAATGTCTCGGGAGAAGGTCTATTCCTTCGTTGACCGTGAGAGCTTGTCATGGGCTAAGTTGGGACTCCCCTGCAGGGATTGAACTTTCGAAAGCCGTGCCTGCGGTTATGGGCAGATGGGAATTTGTTAATGTCCGGTTGTAGATAACTTGAACCTTAACTTAATTAAAATGAATCAACTGTGTGAGTTACCGTGATGGTCTCTTCTCGGCAGAGTCCGGGAAGCGAACACGGTGTTGGAGTAATGCCTGCCGCAGGTTGTTCTCTAGTTATTCGTTCGCGCTTTGCCCTCTCTTCTCACTCTCTTTTGCGAACAGGTTAGCCACCATACATGCTAGTCACTTGCTGTAGCTCCACATATTTTACCTTACCTTACCTATTAAGCTTAAATAGTCTTTATCGCGAGGGTGCGAGATTGCTGAGTCCCTGTGGCTCACATATTACTTCCAAACCAGATGTAGGGCCTGATGATTCCGTTTCAGATGATGCGCGTGAGCTCAAGTGGGAGTTCGATGAAGCTTCTCGTCGTTACTATGTGTCTTTCCCTGATGATCAGTAGTGGTGCCCAGTTGGGGCGATCGGGACCGTGTCTCATGTTGGGTTGATCTTTTATTTTGGCACCATAGTCAGGCCATGAGTGTTTGGTTGTTGTAATGCTATTTATGTACTTTGATTGACATGGCGAGTGTAAGCCAACTATGTATCTCCCCTTTTATTATCTATATTACATGGGATGTTGTGATGATTGCCTAACTTGCGACATTGCTTTCAATGTGGTTATGCCTCTAAGTCGTGCTTCGACACGTAGGAGATATAGCCGCATCGAGGGCGTTACACTTACCCTTCTCGTGGCTCGTTCTCCATGATCCTGGATATCTGCAGGGATGAAGAATGCAAAAGAGACAAGAGACAACGACGGAACAATTTTATGGTACACATACGAGAGGTTAATTCAAAGCCCTTCTATTGATCCCTCCAATAAATACATCAGGTTGCAAGGTCCTTGCCTCAACCCATACCTTACCGAACTACTCACACGTGGAGATCAGATCATATGAAGAACACATCATGTAGATAGATTGATTGGTAATATGTCTTACAATGGATGCCTTGTGTGATATATGATTACAAGTATGACTAGATTGCTGAGAACTACTGTAGTGCTGAAGGTTGTGGCTATGGAGATGGGAAATGGCGACTAGGGTTGATGGGGATGGCTATGGTGTTGTTGTTCTGCCCTCCCTTCTCGATTGCTCTATTATCCATTTGGCGTCGGCCCCTTCATAAATATTTTTCATGTGGGTGAGAGGCCTCAGTTTTCATGCCATACGGCCGCTCATACGAGCGGGCGTGGTCGCATAGAACGATGTTTTTGCTCTGTTTCCGCTGGTGCACCTCCCACTGACCCCCTCTATCTCCACTTTACTCCTTTCCAAGTATTGGCTTGATTTTGTCCATAAATAGCCCATTTTCCCGCAGAAACTAAGTAAAAGGATTTTTGGAATGTATGCATTCATTAGTCACAGAGAGAAATGTATCGGAGCGAATATCTCAGTTTTAGTGAAACATATCGGTGTAAAACTCAAGTTAGAAGAGTGTAAAAATAACACTCATCAACTCCCCCAAGCTTTTACTTGATTGTCCTCAAGCAACATAGAGAGAAATCTGAATCATAAGAAACTCAGTTGTTTAAACCAAAATAACAGAAGGTTTTGGTTCATTTACGATCAATACGCCTAGATAGTCCTACGCTTCTTGACCGGAAAACTTAGTATAGATGTAGCAATGGCATGGCTATTATGTAAGTGTTAGTGAAGCAAAGATAATCAACTCAAAGCTCTTGCTCAACATGATAAAATAATATGGTAGCACCTAATTATATTTCCTCTAGCAAACACTTGTTTGCCGGGAACGCACGGAAGAGTTTTTTTTCTTTGAGCAATGAAAAATACATTAGGGAGTGAAAGGTATGTAAAGACAACATGATTCTAGAGTAACCCATTAAACCCACCCATGAGTGTCTCATCATCAAGGCTCTCAAGCACTTTGTCTCAATC
>NW_021202158.1:0-1471 GCF_002162155.2 Triticum dicoccoides
AGAAAACGATGTTGGTCTCCTACCCCCTCCCGCCGCGCCCCTACCCGACAAATTAACTCTCTCGAAGCGTTGTTGTGTCGAGGCGACCCCAAACCCTAGAGAAGCAGCGTCGAGGCCACTAACATGATTCCTTATTGTGATTAGCTGGCTAGTTCTACGTTTGCCACTAGTTCCATCTGTACCATATATAAACATGTTGTAAATATTTGCAGAAACTATGGAGCATTGCCGAGACGAAGAAGCAGAAGCGATATTGAGGGACATAATCTCAAATGGAAGGGATGAAGTTGCGTCATTTCTCCTCGACACCGTTGTTGGTCAGCTGGAAGAACGGGGTGAAGAAGAGGGCTATGTTCATAATGGCTTCGGCCCATTAATGCCGGTACAAGAACAGGACTATGTTCATGATGGCTCCAGTGACACAATGGAGGAACAAGAAGGAGACCGTGCTGACTGCTCCGGTGACCAAACCGAGCCCGACCAGGTATATATATATTAATTAAGCCCGTGCTGACTAGTTAATTGATGCTTCCATTGTTTCGGTATATGTACACATATTAATTACTCTCGTCTTTCTTCCTTATAATTTCTTGCCCTCCGGATCGAGCACAACTTCGGTAAGGAGACGAGGCCCGAAGAAAAAGTTGAGCTCGGATGAAAAGTTTGAGATCATAGAAATCGCGCCCGACGGCGAACCGATTGAACCCATCCGGACAAGGAAGGCATTTTGTTCTCAGTGCGGGGTTCTTGTTAGGGACAAGATCCCGATCAGCATCCAGCAATGGTATAAGCCTAAGGAGGAAGACGCTCCGGTGTCTTATGTCAATGATATGCAGAAAGAAGATCTTTGGACTCAGCTGAAGGCAAATTTCACCCTACCGCCAGAGGAGGATCCGGAGAAGCCAGTTAAAGAGGAATTAATCAAGTCTTGTGCTCTTAAGAAGATGGCAACCCTAATGAGTAGGTGGAGGAAAGAGCTGAACCAGTTTGTCAAAGATAAAAAGACACCAGAATTCATCGGCAAATATGAGAAGATCAAAGATCACTGGCCCGCATTTGTGGCCCACAAGACATCGGAAAAGAGTAAGAAGATGTCGGAGACAAACAAGAAAAATGCTGCGAAGAAGACGCTTCACCATCGCACGGGGTCAGGTGGCTACCTGCAAGCCCGGCCTAAGTGGTCCAAGGCTGAGAATGATCTGCTTGAAAAAGGGATCGAACAAGAGACAATGAGATGGCCAGACCGTTGCCGGACTTGGTTCTTCGGGTCTGGCGGAACCTTGGACCCTGTAACAGGGTTTTGCTAGTGGACGGACGAGCAACTGGAATTACCAGTCAAGAACCTTCGACACTATATCGATGCAGCGCAGTGAGGGACGTTCCTTCCAAACAGGGAGAAGGACGAGCTCACAATGGCCCTTGGGAATCCTGAGCACCCTGGACGGACACGAGGCACGCCAGGCTCCATTCC
>NW_021202159.1:0-875 GCF_002162155.2 Triticum dicoccoides
ACCGTATTCACAGTGACAGATCGACTGTGAATTCTGTTGCGCGACTGAGACACGGCTGAATTCTGATCTCCTGCTGCCCGGAGCAGATCCCTGATTTGCAGCAAACCTCTGCCAGCTTCCGACTGCGAAGGCTGAATGGACTCTGCTATACGGGTCGCAGCTGCTAAATTCTGAATTGGGGTTCGATATACCTGAGTCGGCGGGAAGAGTTGACGTCGACTGGTGTCGGGAACTCGTTGCCGCGCGCGCTCGTCGAGTGCTCGCTGAAGGTTCTCCAGTCGAGTGCGCTCGGCCAAATTGGCCAGACGCGCCTCCTCCAAGGCACGAGCCTCGGGGGTTTCTCCTGCGATGGGAATACGCAGGGGATCCTCGTTCCCGCGGCGAAGCTCTTCTCTTTGCAGAGAGTCGAGTGGCTCGGGCTGGTACTCTTCGTAGTCTCGTGCAGGGTCGCCGCCGTCACCTGCTCCACCATCACGGGCGAAGCCAGGAGGGCTGTGGGGCCCGTCGACCATCAAGATTTCCGCCGCTGGATCACTGCTTCCGCACTCGGATGCAGTCTCTCCGGAGCCAGTCGACTGATCGAACAAGCCGTAGAGAGATTCGTTGGGCTCGATTGCCGCAACTTGTGTAGTGGCCGATTGGCGAGCCACCGCGTGACTCATCCATCGCTGAAGCCTCGACCGGCCTGAGCGCTTGCGCTGGCGGGAGACTGGGAGGGTGGACGATGGAGGAGCCGACCGATACTGGGTCGACGGTTGCCGCAGCAGAACGCCGCGGACACATGCGCGAAAATGCGTCGCACCGCGGACGGGGAGCGCGTCTACGTCGAGTGGAGCCTCCTGGAGCCATGCGGAGTCGTCGGCGATGAAGGTGAG
>NW_021202160.1:0-2719 GCF_002162155.2 Triticum dicoccoides
TATGGACTGTGCTGTCTGTTGCTGTCTGCATCATATGACCAAAATATTCTCTATCTAGTTCACATGAACTTGCCGGTGGGCATCCATACACGTATACATCCATCAGAATAAAGAATACTCCACTTTTCTTTCTTTTTGTAGCATAGCGTTTGCTTCTACTTCAGGGAAAAAGAAGAAGATGAATCGTTTGTGCGGTGGACTGAGATAGCTTAGATGCATGGATCAATCAAGTGAAGTGAGGCTGCAAGGTGTGGTGATGCTTGGATCGGCCACGCGCGGTACTCCAACGAGCTCTGGGTTGTGTGGACTGTCTCGCTTCGCTTTACGCAGAGGAAAAGGCGTGGGATTCCAGTGCTCCATGCATGGCTCCAGACTCTCCCACTGCCTCTTGCACTTTTCGCCGGCACCCAGAATGACATGTATCAGTGTTAGTTATTGGTTGATGCATCTTAATGTTGCTCCTTTTCCTGTGCTCCACACGTACTAGATAGATAGATCCTGAAAACGACTCTGCTGCCGGTGACATATTGATTTATGGATCAGAGTAGGTCACACCACAATTGGATTGATCGAGAGATATGCCCAACTTCCAATGACCATCAAGATACATATATGACTCCATGTCATTGATCATTGTGCGTGCATGATATACCAAACATGATTAAATTGACTGGTTAACGTCCTCATCTGATTTAATTGTGAAATTAATATATTCATCCACAACTATATAGGTTTATTGGCTGGCCTAGATTATTTTTGAATGATATATTGTTTTTATTTTTAAAAAAGAGGTTAATCCAGCTGCATGTTTACTCTTTTGCAGTTTTTCACTGGAGCTCGAGGAAAAGTGAAAAGGCAAAAGATGGTGCAAGAGCAATGACTTCAAAGAAATTTGATGATGTTCTTTAGTTGTGCTAGAGGTCTTTGTTGTCCATGTTTGGTTTCTTTGATCCGATGTAAAAAAAATTTATCTCATGACTAAAGTCATGTCGTTTTCTGAAAAATAAGTACGACGACTATGTAGACACATTCAATTGTCTTTTAAAAAAAAACTCAAATTTTAGTCATTTGCAATAAACATTACATCGTTTGTGAGCATTGGTACAATTTTACGGTGTGGCTCCTCGAACCATTCAGAAATTAAAGAAAAATCTAGCCAATCTAGCAATTTCGTGAGCAACTTTATTTGCTTCTATTACATTGCTCGAATCGAAATAGGAAAATCACAAGCTAAGTGAAAACAATCATTAATAATTGCAGCCGATGCCCTTGGCGATTGTCTCCTTCCTTCATGGCCTCAATCACCTCCATGTTATCCATGTTAATAATAATGCGGTTGAATCCTGTCCTTTGCACCAATGTTAGACCAAATTTTACGGCCAGAGCTTCACCCATCAATACATCCGAGCACGAGTCTATCTTGCCATTTCCCCAGCAAGAAATCTGCCCTTGTCATCTCTTAGGACTGCCCCCATTGTGCCACTAAGTAAGTCATGGTCAAAAGAAGCGTTAACGTTAAGTTTAACAAACCCCGCTGGAGGGCATAACTAGCCCCCTTTTTTCATGGAAACCTTTGGAGAGGAAGTGGTAACAAAATTGGCCGTAAGAGCCTGGATGCCCATAGAAATCTTGTGTGCATTTTGAGTAGTCTCCTTGTGAACCAATTTATGTCTTTCACACCACAAGTACCACGCTGATATGGCGATCATTTTACGTACATTCTGGTTGCCCATAATGCACAACTCCTGAGTTGGCAGTAAAAGTAAATATTCTAAAACCGCCTCTCCCACACGATCTACTTCACAAGCTTTGTCGATAATATCATTCTTCCCCAGCCTTCTCCGAAATTCTCTTACTCTGTTGCATAGAAATAGCAAATGCTTTGTGTCTTGTGGTCCAGACGAGCAGACATGGCAAATGGGCGAGACTTTCACATGTATATTGCCTAGCGCAACACGGCACAGGAGAGTGTCGTGTAGGGTATGTCAAATAAATATTTTTACCTTTGCCAGAAAAGAAAGTTTCCGTATCGTACAGTAAATAGGATTAACTATGGTATACCCATCCCATTGGTATGTCGCGGTTTATTTCCACGTTGATAGTCCCATTCCACAAGATAAGCAGACCGAACCGAAAACATACGTTTTTTGTGAAATTCCAAACGACGAAATCTAGCAAATCATGTTGCGAGTTAGGGACCGAGAGTACTCGTTGAACATCAATAGGCCACAGGGTTTGTTGGAGCAGATATTCATCCCAAGTATTAAGAACTTGGTTAATCAAATCTGCTATCTTAGATAACAACTGACCCCCACTAGGGGGTAATAATTTTTCAATTTGCACAATATATAATCCAAGCATCCTCCCAAATATTAATATTCAGATCATTCCTCACTCAAAAAACAGCCACTTTTTAGAGAACTCACACCCGCCATAATACTTTGTCAGGTGAAAGGAGAACCCTTCTAGGGTATTATCTATTTGAAAACCCATTCCTCCTTGATTCTTGGGTACAAATATTTTCCATCAAGCCAACCAATGCATCCTCCTCTGGTTTTTCTCGTCTGCTGACCAGAAATACTTAATTGATTGTATTGTTAAGAAAATTAGTAGTTGGAAGGAAAAACATCTTTCAGTCGGAGGAAAGAAAATTCTTCTCAAAGTTGTTGTTCAAGCCATACCCACTATGCAATGTCGGTCTTTAAAATTCCTAAAATGA